>NC_044927.1:20158010-20220825 GCF_003576645.1 Ipomoea triloba
CCCCCCCCCCCAAAAAAAAAAGCTGAAATTAAGTTGACCACACGTAGTCATACATACAATCCAACTAATTTTATCAACAAAAAGGAGGAAACCTGGAAGCTAAAAGTCCATGCTATAGAATTGAACATTTTTCTTACAATTTCCCATAACCGAAAACTGTGCTAAACAAAAGCTCCTAAAACTGCAAGAATGGTTCTACTACCTACGTACAAGTCTACAACCTTAGCCTATTCATCCACCCGAGCTCTCGCAGGAGCTTCCAAGATGGGGCATAATGTCATGAACTAACAGTCTGATAATAGTGCTGCCTGATGATCTTGATATGTCAATGCATTCTTGCAAGTCTGCATCGCAAGCAATCAAAACCCATTCATGATCATCATCTAGATACTTGATGTCAAAGGTGCCCACTTCTAGCTTCAGCCTCTTCGACACTTCCTCTGTTAATTTTATAATGCCAGAACTCAAAGGCAGTCGAAACCTTATAATATCTTCCCTGTATGTGGCTTTTATTGTGATGGATGTCAATTCTGGCCTAGCAGGATATTGTGGCACTCTCTCAGGACGTACAGCCAAGCAGCCTTTGGGCAGTGCATCGGAACAAGGTGGATGAGTCCAACTGCATTCTGGCATACGTTCATCGAAAGGAGTTTCTCCGGCTGAACAGAGATTCCTCAGATTGTGAGAGCTGCCAGCATCCTCAATTAGCATTCCACCGAATGCCTCTTGAGGTTGTTCTGCAATCAAAGTATCGGGTAGTGAGTTGGCAGCCAATAAATTGATTGCTCTCACTGGTTGACAAGTTAACTCGGTGTTGCTCCCTATTTTTGTGTCAGGGCAATGAATAGGTGAAAGAATTAGCTCATTCGGAGGGGAGGGTTCATTTCCACGGCAAGGACTACCTTGACATGAGAAATGAGAAGTAGGGGTCCCTGCACTCTCTTCTCCCGAGCCACTGCCTGTTCTGGACCTGTTTGAGCCCTCACCTACAGCGAATCCATTTTGTTGAGGAGCGAGTTCATTCCCCAAAACTTGGCCTCTTAGGATTTGATTTGAAGGTTCAGTGTCATCCTGATATCCAGGTGCGTTATGGTTGAAGAACGCATTTTTCTCTTTAGGAGATTCCGATGGTCTGGAACAAGGAGAAGTATGCTGGTTGGAGTCGTTCACAGTCGCTGGCCAAGAAATGGAACCCACTGCAACAGGAATTGAATTTGTAGCTAGATTAGTCAAAGTGAATGCACCTTCAGCACCATGAACAGATTCAATGACACGTTTTAGCTTTGATAGGGAACGATTAACTTTGTTTATCTTGCGAGATGGCCACCTAGAGATCCCATGCTGCCTGCAGATGCGTTTCATTGTCGTAGGGCAAACTGCAAAAATAAGAACATTTTGTAAGAAATCTATTTCATTTTCCTTGTTAACCTGAACACAAGCTAATATCAGGATACTTGTACTGTAATCAAGACGTTTTAATTAAAAAGATATATTTAAAGAGCATGAGCATACCACCAAGGCTCTTTGCAGCATCCTTTAGACTTCCAGCAAAATATTGTTGCAAAACTTCTAAACTAATTGATTTTTCTGCTTTTCCACGCTTTCTCACCGACTTCTTACCCACATCTTTTTTCCCAGCCAAAGATGCATGGTTCTGTGTGTCAGAAGGCTCCCTTCTATCTGCTCCATCATTTGTAGCATTGAGTCCTGAAGTCAGTTTTTGATCTCCCACTGTATCAGGACAGAACTGGGCATCAGTTATCTTAGTAGGCTGAGGAGTGAATGTAGATTTGGATAATGAAACAGATTCAGGACTTAAATCAAGTTTCTCTTCCATTTTAGTTTTAATAATTTCAATAGATCCCAACTCGTGCTCAATATCATCGCCTGAAGCCACCCTAAGGCTTCGGAAGTGTTGTTTCATAGTCAACAAGAGCGAGCTCAACAGAGTATGGTGGTCACTGAAGTTGCCAGCACGAGGAGGAAGGAAAAATTCCAGGATATAGTCATCGTTGCCAGTATCAGTGCTTCGTAAGCAGATTGCAAAACAGCTGGTCAAACCAAACATTCTTGCATAGTGCACCAAGGGGTATTCAGTTTTGCAAAATTGTGTGATGTCTTCACAGAAACATGACCTCTGAGAAGCAAAAGCTCTCCCAGCAACTCCCTGCCCCTTTTGCAAGTGATGCTCAACGCAAGCCTCACGGAAATACCACATGCGAGCATCCACCACATAAAATGCTAGATCTGTCGTGGACATACAGACCTGTCCCATACAGCTTCCATCAAAGCTACTGCAGCTCTTTTTCAACCCACCCCCATCAGCTAGGACGCTTCGGTGCCTGCACGGAACCCATGTCTGAGCCAAGGGTAATTTGTAATTTTCACATACCACTGTCAATATCTCCAAGATCTCAACCAATGCAGTTTGGCGACCTTCATTGCAAATCTGGTATATTGGGAGCCATAGACAGATTTATTCTGAAAAAAGGATGCAATAAGTGCTTGTATAAAATTCAAAAGACCAGTTCTATTGTTACCTGCATGCCTGGATGATCCAATATCTCTGAGCTTCTCAAATTCACTGCCTACAGAAGACTGAAATCAATTAACCAGGAAACCCAAAATTCTGATTGTAATTCTCAAATAGCATGTAAGCACAGGAATTATGAGATTGTGTTACTAATAGTTATCCTTCTCCTATAAGTATTTTGTTATTTACAGTAATAAAAACTCAACTCAATTGAACTAAGTCCTAATCCTAATATAGTTGAAGTCCACTACGTGGATTCTATTTCTCAGTTCAGCTATCTTGAATGATAAATCATTATGAGGACATAGTTCACACGATACATCTAGCAAGAGTGGTAAAGAAACCAACCTCAAGAGCCTTGCATACTTTATCAACTTCAGGTGCATAGTTGATCTTTTGGGATGTCATTATAAGCTCAAGTACACCAACACAAGAGTGCCCAGAAGGTTCAAATATAGGCAATGCCAGAGTTCCTCGAACATTGTAGTCCAAAGCATGACTAAGTCGCGGGAACTCTTTGCTGGAGTAATACTGCACATTTGGTGTCCATTCTGGCAACTTTTGCCTGAAGACTCGACCGGGAAGTCCAAGGTCTCCATCAGTCTCCCCATCCACAGAAAACATGTACTTGAGAGAGACCATTCTATACTGATGAAGCCCATTGCTATTTGGGTGAAGAACAAAAGGCTGGCCTAAAGTTGTAAGCACATAGCGCCCCCCAGTTTTCACTGGTGCCCAGACCTGAGCTAACACATGCTCTCCGGTTGATTCTTTGAAGTATCTCAGTGCTTGTGTGATTTTCTCCTTGATTTTACAAGATATATCTAGATAATCTTTTGCTGTTGATCCCAGCACTGGAGGGGGTAGCCTCCTTTTCTCATCTTTTCCAGAAACCCCTTCAGTAATAGCATCAAGATCTCCTGCATCTATTCAAAAAAAATGAAAAACAAATGAATAGCCAGCCAGGCCAATAGTATCCATAGCTAAAGAAACCTATCATTAATGATTGAAACAAACCGTAAAAAAAAAAAACACGGCAAAAATAATTTTGTTTTATCTAATCCTAAAATGAAGCTCTTGAGTTGATGTGGAACTGTGGAAGGCTAATCTTATCCAAAATCCATATCAGAAAAATGCAGAACTAGTAATACGCCAAATTATTCCTCAAAATGGCATCCGAAAACAAAAAAACAAAAAGAAAAGAAAAAAAGTCAACCAAGTTGTTTAGTTAAAACATTTGAATTAACCGCTAGGAGACGAGACTTACAAGAGATTAGCCGGGAGTAGTCGGAGAGGCGGGCAGCATTCCCGGCAGGCGCGTCGTCGTTATCGTCGGAAAACACCCAGAGAGGCGAGCAAGGCTGCTCGGAGGCGGAGAATAGGAAAGGAGGTGCAGGATTGGAAGCGGCAGCAGCGAAGATCTGATCGAAAGTCCATGAAAACTCGCGATCGAGATCCATCATCAGGAACTCCCTGTCGGATTGGGGAAGAGGAGTCAAAAACTCCCTTGACCTTGGAGGAAGGGCGGTTTCATCCGGTTCGGGCATTATTAATCCGGAGATTTGTTTGTTTTAATTTGTCCCTCCGGGAAATGTGGCGGTGTGCTTAGTTTCTCTCTCTTGGGGATGTGGCGAAGAGAAGGGAGATGATGAGGATGAGGAAGAAGAGAAATGAATAGAGGAGGGCCACGGAGGTGAGGGTGAGGGTGAGAGGGGGACTTAAGGTTAATCGCAGGCCACTGTGATTCCATCGAGAATTGGATTCAACACACACTACACTACACTACTTCTCAGCTCTTTTGTGGATAAAATATGTGAGGAGTTATCGCCTGCTACACTATCCCACCTTATCCCCCCAGCCCCCCAGGACCACCGCAATATCACGTTCCCGGTCCCTCCTCTCCCAGTTTTCGCTAGGGGTCACCATAATTACTCAAAAGTGAGAACTCCACAAAATTCATATTCTATAATCAAATTCATCAACAATTTCAAATTTTTTTATGATTAGTGTAGAAATTGAAAAATAAAACTAATAATATTGAACTACATTTTAATCGAGTTATTTAGGTTGGCGTGGGATCATGAACCTGGACATAATAATAGCTAAATACATTTTGAATAAGTATTTATATTATCTCGAATATTTATTTATTAATTTTGAAATAATATTAAAGAATATGAGATGAATTGTGGATATTCTCTCACATTCTCTTCCCAATAAATAGAGACATTCATTTCAATTCATTCAAATACTTGAAGCTTTGCAACATTTCTCTCTGGAGTCACCATTGAACATCAAGTCATTTGAACCTGAAGGCCTTTCAACGAAGAATAAGTTGATATGATCGTATTCGATCGACACCCACCCCTACTTTTCAGTGCGTAGTTTAGTTGTTAAGAGTGCGAGTCATATGACTAAAAATTCAATAGAAGTGATATTGTTAAAGTTGTTAAACCGCTTTAATCTCACTGTTCTTCTATATAATGTTCAAGTAAATCAAACCTATACCAAATACTGATGCATCATATTCTCATTAACTAACTTAAGAATGATATGTTACATCAGTATTTATTAACTTTTTTTTATAAAAATTTTTTGTCAATCAAATAAATTATAATGAATTAAAATTAGACTCAGCACTCTTCTATTTCAAACTTGTGACCCCAACATCCAAAGAATCACAAGGATATGGTCTTTAGGGTGACAGTTCTCGAAGAGTCAAACTTAAAATTTTATAGTTGTTAAACTAATTGTATAATTAATTTGACTAGAGATGCTCCTAAAAATATTATATTTTCTTTTAATAATATTGTAACTTACCATAAAATACCATCATTATTATGTCCTATGTCTCGTAATGATTGTGTGATTTATAATGGACTTTAGTTATAATGAATTAATTAATTGTGAAATGCGTTATGATGTAGGGCAGAGATTGAAGGAAAGATGGAGCACTACGCTTAATGCGAAAGCCGCAGCCTAGTATGACTTCACTCATGATGCCAAAAAGTTACTGAAAGTGGAACGTTTGCCTTTAGTGCGCATTAGGAAATAGGAATAGTACTCACAGTTACGGGCAAGGCCTCTCAACCAATAGGGAACTCACCCGCCAATTAACAAACAAACAAAACCTTAACGGACAACATCCGCAAGCCAGAGTTGTCTTGCTTTCTAAAATGTTATTATTAATAGGAATAAGGGTCAAATTGGCCATTGAACGTAACGCCAAAGTGCAATCAGGCCACTCAACCAAAAAAACATGCAATTATATCACTCAACAGCACAAATCCATTCAATTTCACCTGTTAGCCGGTTCTTGACCTGTTCTTCCGGTTAAGCGCTGACATGGCAGATGACATGGCATTAATAATGGTTATTTTCCTTAGTTTTAGTTTTCCTTACTCCAAGCAACCGTGCTTTGACTGGATCTCTGGTTCAGATGATGATGGGGTAAAAGGGTATTTTCATCACTGAAGGTTAAAAGTTTTCGCTTCTTCGTTCATCTTCGTCTTCTCAGTTCTCACTCGCTACTTTCGCTAACCATGAGACTCCATGGCTTCGCCCACTTGGCTCCGCCGCCGTTCTCCTGCGATCCCTCCAGCCACAAACCAAAACCTTGGGCTTTTGCCAGCTGCTAGTTGTCAACCATGAGACTCCACAGCATTGCCCACTCGGTTCCGCCGCCGTTCTCCTGCGATCCCTCCGACCCACCAACCAAAACCTTGGGCTTCTACTAGCCGGATGTCTCCCTCCGCCTCCAACTCAGGGATCTCGTCTCCAGCCTCACGCTCGAGGGGGCTTGTGAACGCCGTCCCCGCCATTCCCCACATCGGTATTAACGCATATAGCTGGTGGTCGGAGGTGCTGCACGGAGTCGCATTAACCAGCCAATTTACTGATCCAACTCTCAGCATGTTTCAATTAGCTGTAATGTGATTTGTTTTCTTCAAGTAATTAATTCAATTTGTGGAGGTCAAGCTTGGGCTCACTTTTTGGGCATATTCAGAGGTCAAGAATTCTTGACAGTAATTTATTCACCTCCGAAGAGAATCACTGGGGACAGTTGAAATATCTTATGATTCATGATTCTTTTTATTTTTATTTGTTTTTTCAGATCACCTGGTTTTGGTGCTGGGCTGGAGTACTCTTCAGACTTGGTAATCAACTAGTCATTATGATTAATGAAGGAAGCCGGAGAAGACACGCTTCAAGAACAGAGAGGAAAGGAAGAAAATAAAATAGGAAAAGAAAAAAAAAAAGGCCAACTCAGGTCCAGAACAGAGAGGAAAGACAGAAAAGAAAATAGGAAAAGAAAAAAAAAGCCAACTCAACTCCACGTCAGTAGGTGACCGGATGGGAAGGGAGAAAGCCGACTGCTAGGTGAAATTGCACACATTTAATTTGTTGAATGGTGTAATTGCATGTTTTTTTGGTTGAGTGGCCTGATTGCACTTTGGCATTACGTTCAGTGGCCAATTTGGCCCTTATTCCTTATTATTATTAAGCAAAAATTTGTGTGAAGCCGTTTCATCGTGAGACGGGTCGAGTCGGATCGAATTAATGTGAAAACGTGATATTTAGATGCACAAGTGTCATATTTATATGCTCTAATGTAATACTAATCGAGAATAAAATTTTTGATACTTGTAATGGTAAATGTAATACTTTTAAGGGAAATGTAATACTATTACATTTTGATTTAAAATATTACACTTTTCTTCAAAAGTATTATATTTTTCCTTATAAGTAAGAGGAACATTACTTATTTTGAAAAATGTAATATTTTTTATGAAAAATATGATACTTTTACATCAAAATGCAAAATTATTAATATACATTTTTCTTCAAAAGTATTACATTTTGCATTATAAGTGACAAAAATTTTATTCCTAATTAGTATTATATTTGAGCATATAAGTATGACATTTGCGCATATAAGTATGACATTTGCATGTTGATTCAACCCGACCCGACACTTCTCAAGAATAAGGATCCGTGAGACGGTCTCACACAAGTGTGACCCTTATTATTATTATTAGACTTAACTTCATTTTTGGTCTTAAATTTATAGATAACAGTCCATTTTTAGTCATCTTTTATCAAAATCTCTACATTTAGTGCTAATATTATTGTTAAATGGCCATTTTTTATTCTCTATTAACAAAATAGTTTTAAAGTCGTCAAATACAAAGACGTTTCAGTCTTTAATTACATTTTAAAAAAATAAACATAAAAATATAGCGGGATCAACTCACTTTGTATAAAAATTATCAAAATGTCTTTGTATTTAATGATATTTTAACAATTTTGTTGACGGATGACCAAAAGTGATCATGTCATAATAATATTATGACTAAATGTGAATGTTATGATAAAAATGATTAAAAGTTGATTGCTACCTATAATACATCTATGACAAATTAAAACAGGTATTAACTCTTATTATTATTATTATTATTATTATTATTATTATTATTATTTTACAGCGTGTCATTTTCATTGAGTGCGGTTGGTCCAGTATAAATAAGGATCAATTATTGACGAGGCAATTGTATGTGGTTTCACCATAATCACCCCATTTAAGGGAATCATAATCTCGACTTATTAAACATTTTTATTATTATTCTCTTTGACTTACTTTAAGTCTTTAACTCTGGTTTTTTATTATTGTAATATTAATTTCTTTTTTTCTTTGTACCTGTTTTATTGAATTTTTATTATTTTTCAATTTTATTTTTGTGTGTAACATAGTTTTTAATGTACTTTATGACTATATGAAAGACTCTAAATTAATCAATGCAAATAATTGAATTATAATTTATGAGGGGCAAGTGGTAATAATATTGTGTATTTAAGAAAAACACAAGAATACCAAGAGAAATGAATAAGAGTTATGCTTAGATACAAATTTGGTCATGATAGTGTTATAGTTTATGAGTTATACCTCATGTAATATGTACACAGAGATGTAAGAAAATAAAGAAGTAGGGTTAGTTGATCGATGTTATTAATTATAAGCCTTAGTGCACTGGTTTGTTTGTTTGTTTGTTTTTTTTTTTTTCTTTTTTGTTTTGTTTTTTTGTTTTGTTTTTTTGTTTTTTTGTTTTTTTGTTTTTTGTTTTTGAAAGCCAAAGGAAACGCTATAAACTGGAAAAAGATAAAAGTGAACGAATACAATCAGGGAGGACATTGTCCCAACTACGAGAGTAAGACTGAGAGTATGCCCCCCTAGCTAGAGTGTGGGCTATCAGATTCACTGACCTCTTAATAAAACGACAAACTAAAAAATTCGAAACTAGACATAATACTAAAGCATTGATTGATAATATACCCAGTGTAGGAAAGGTCCTTTTGTTACAAGTGCACTCTTTAGTTACAAGTGAATCAAGTAAAAAACTTTTGCTTGGACTAAGAAATATACTAAGGTAAGTCTGGTCCCCAAAAGTCCCTATAAATGTTGGAGTTGAGCATGACTTTTATAGCACAGGAGGTCGATCATGAGCGTGGTAGTCTCGATGTCACTTTAAGTGGTGTTGCGACAAAGTAGACATTTTGACGACTGAAGACTAACTCAAGAATGTTGGTTTCCCAACCTTGGATGTCGATAAAGTGTCCAAAGGACATTGGATCGAGTCGATAGGTACAATATAAGTTTTGTATATCCCCACATGTCATAATGCATTTGATGAGTCAAACTAATGAAAAAAAAAACCTATTAGTTAATTGAACCTGGGATAATATATATATATATATATATATATATATATATATATATATATATTTCTTTATGATCTTTTAATGTGGAACACTCTAATAGTTTTGTCTATTTTTGCACACAAAATGCGAAAGTCCTCACACAAGCGTCTCCACATCCTGATTGACAAAATTGTGAATGGGTAAATCTCAACGACTCAACGGCCGATTTGGTAAAGGATTAGTGCCTAATGCCCACAAAGAGTCATCCCCACAAGAGGGTGAAACTCCACTACGCCCACATCCTACATCATTGCCCACAACTTGTCACCTAAAAACTAACTGAACTACATGTGTAAACTAGTTTAGTTTATTTTTCTTCAACTTCCCGCCTCAAGAGATTCAATCACTTTTATTTGAAGATGTCTTGGAGATGTTTAGTCACATTTTTATAAAATAAAAAAAATAACTCTTTGTTTATGTCGTATAAAAGGATCATTTTTATTAGCATACACATTTTGGTACTTTTAACTATTGTGTTCGTGATCCTTTTCTAGCTGAATCCATGACGTTCAAGGAAGCGTTAGCTTGGCTCAAAAATCTTGGGCATAATAATGTTATTCTTGAAACTAATTGTTTAAATTTCTGTTTAGCTTTTAATTCTCATACTCTTGACTTTTCATAAGTCGGGTCTATTGTGAAGCAATGTTGCTTTATTGCTAGAGGTATTGGCAACTTATCAGCTCGCCAGATTAAGCGCTCAGCGAATCATGTGGCTCACGTTCTTGCAAGGGCAATTGGTTCTGTGTTTGTCCGGGGTTTTTGGGTTTTCAACCCTCCTGATTGTATTGCTGCTTTGTTGAGTGCTTAATGAAATCGTTCTGCCTTTGTTTTCAAAAAAAAAAAAAAAAACATTGTGAGATTAATCCATATTTGGTCCAAATTTCACTCCAAAAATCTTAGGGTGTGCTTGGTTCGTACATGAGAATCGAAATCAGAATCGGTATCAAATACTTAGTAATAGTAATGAGTTTTGGTGAAAGTATTTTGCATGTTTGGTAGTATGGTGGAATGAGAATTATTATTAATAGTTGGGGAAACAGGAAGGAAATGAAACCCTAATTTTATTAAGCAATAGATTTGCAATTAAGGGGTAATCAAAATCCATATTAGTGTTCTGAAACCTATCAACCAAACAATAACACTTTGATATCCATTTCTCATAGCTAAACCTGTCAACTAAATACACTGCACCATTATTTTTTACATTAAATAAAGCTTGTCTCAAAACTTTTTAACACGATTTACCCTTGAAAAAATTGTAAGCCAATAACAAAATAAATAATTGTAATATACAAGAATACAAACCGGTAAAGCGATAAAATGATTTTTTTTTAGTACTGTTGACTCCGTTACAATGTAATATCTGTTCATAACTACTTTCTCAATCAAATGAAGCACAGAGAGCCAATATCACCTCCACTGAGGCTCGAACCCGCCCCTTCCCATGTGGGGTACAACCGGGTGCCGCGATAAAACGATTCATAGAAAACAAATTTTAAAACTGATATACTAAAGAACAACGAAATATTATCATATAAGGGGGTGAAAATTAGAAAATGAAATCAAAACTAGAATGTAATATTACGCTAAAAATAAATATTTATTTACGATTTCCTGTTTGATTAGCTAGCACTCAACGGGCACGTTACTCCGAGTTGTTGGCCACTCTAAATCTCTCTCTCTCTCTCTCTCTCTTTTATTTTTTATTTTTTATTTTTTTATTTTAAAATCTATATTAAATGGTCGTTGCATAGCACCTGTTAACTATTTTTTTTAAAAAAAAATTCTTCAAAAATAATAAATATGCATGTAATTTTTAAAATTTAATATATAATTTTAATACCATATTATTTTAATTGAAATTTTATAATGATCAATTAAATTAAATTTTGGCCGATTTAATTTAATTATAAACAGTAATAATTATAATTACAATTACTTCCTATAATTTTAAAATGATAATAAATAACAAATAATTAAAATATAGATGATATAGATTGGTAAGTTCACGCCAACTACTATGTAGTGCGATGTCACATCTATTATCGTTCCAAATGGGTAATCATAATCTCCGGTTACCTTTTAAAGAATCATAAGTATTTAAAAAAAAAAGATTGGTGAGTTCACAAAAATAAATTTTAAAAAAAACCTCAAATTATTATAAAGAAAGATTTTTGAGATTGAGTGAGATAATAAATGTTGAGGTTGGATGGAGAGACCCAAAATAACTTTAAAAAGTCCCAGGTAATACATTCCTAAATTTATATTTTTTAAGAAAAAATAATAAATTTATTGGCTAAATTAAATGATTTGTTTCTTAAAAGTGTACACAACATGATACTACAAATGTCAAATTTTTCTATGAGGGTATCTCGCAAGTCTCAATTCATAAGATGGGTCGAGTCATTAGAATTTGGATGTTAGAGCAACCTCATCAGTTGGAGTTTCTTCTCTAATTTTTTGTACGTCTCAACATCCATCTCAACATTCACTATCTCACTCAAACTCAAAAACATTTCTTCCCATCAATTTAATTTTTTTCTTCTAAGTTTTTTTATGGACCCACCAATTTACATAAACTATATTATAATTATTTCATAATTGAATCTCAGTTATGAAAGTTAAAAAAGTTTTTAGAATTTTCATAACTAAATCTCATGTTTCTTATACTTGAATTTCAGTTTCTTCCTTAATTACTCTGGTTTTTAAGTGGACAAAGAAAGGAATGTTTGATGATGAATATATATATATATATATATATATATATATATATATATATATATATATAACACAAGTGGCTAAAGCAAGACCATAAGTGGAACCTGTCACAGTTTTCATAGAAAAATGCTACTTGTATTAAATACTGTATCCCTTTAGACATGTCCATTAGAAGTCATTAATATTTTGAATAATGGTTAATAAATTATCCAACTTGTACAAAAATAGTACTCCGTAATAACTTATTAAACTTTTAAAATTTTTTAAATTAATATAAAATTTGTAAAAAGTAAAAAATAAGATATACAATCAAACATATTTAGCAAGTTACTCGATACAACTTGTAAGAAATATGTACACATAATTTTAAGAATAATATGAAATCCATGTGTCAAACTGGTCTAGTCAACTAATATTTTTACATTAGGCCACATTACCCTCTTCAATTACATAAATTAGAAATGAGGAAGCAATTACTTGTCGTAGCATTGTAGAATATGAAAATACCCAAACTTTCATATATCGTAGCAATTACATTCAAAACTTTAAAATTTTGATAATTTGGTATCAAATTTTATATTTTGATATTTTGTTAAAAAACGAGATTAAGAAATCAAGAACAAACAAAAAACGGAGAAAATAAGATTTACGTGACTCGACAATATACTTATTTTACGAGACGAAACAGTTATTCTATTAATAATGATAATAATCCATCCAAGGTTACAAGAAAGCATCATATATATGTATCCATAATGGTATATTTACAAAATTACTCATGTAGCATTTACAACGAGCGAAGCAAAATAGAACGACAATACTACCTATCATCTTTCAGTAACGTATGAGACATATATATACAACACATTTTATGTCTTTATTGGCATATATAAACTCCGAAAATTTGCATATATCTTAGTAGAGGTTAATTAACAAATAATTATTCTGCCAAAGACCTTGTGGTCTAGGGCACCCGGTGTCCCGGTTTACATTCCCACATGGATGATGGGAGTGGGTTCGAGCCTCCACCTCTTTGTGCTTCAGTAGGTTGAGAAAATAATTATGAACAGATACTACATTGTAATATAGTTAGTAGTACTCAAAAAAAAAAAACATTTAGTATATCCAAAGGGATACAAATTAAGCACATTCGAAATCGAAAAACCTGGTTACGTACGTTGGTGAAAGACAGGAATTTGAGTGCATTCCGAATGTCTGAGTGGTTGGTTGGCAAAAGAAGGATGAAAACGACAACGAATGTATCCGGTCGAGTGTTATGTATACATCATTTGAGACTTGGAAAATTATTTCCAGAGCTTTCTACCCCGCCCGGCCCCTACCTTAGCTTCAATTATAAATGAAATTTACAATAACTATCGGAAAGTTTATTTGGAGCAATTTTTTTAATGTAATAATTTGTAAATTACACATTAAAAGTAAAAAACATTAAAAATTTATGTGCAATGGACTCAACTAAGTGAATATTGAAAAAAATTTAAATTTATAACATTATGATATGAGAATCAGACTTCACTCTGAGATCGTTTTCATCTAGATCGGCATATCCAGAGAACAATAGCCCAGCCCTACATGTCTCTCTCGGCATAATACGTACTGCACAAACACTCAATCACAATGGACCACTCACAGACATGCTGTTGCCAAAATTATATTGCATCACAATGCTCCATTTGAGGTTCCCATGCATCCAATCCCGTAATATCTATATTGAAATAATGTAATGCAGAAATATATTAAACATACACAGCCAGAGGTAAGGGTAGTTATTCCAAATGATATTCCGAACGCAGTATAATGTAATAAACAAACCATTGGATAAACCCAATTGAAATTTGATAACGTAGTTTGGAGAATACCTCCTAATCTTCCGGGCCAAACCCAAAATCTTTTTACTCAAGATCAATTCACAGTTTTTAGAATTACAAGGTCCAATGAATTACAAAACTAGGTCTAGCTACCACCTATTTAAACACTAATCTTGTAAAGCAACTCTCTGAAAAAGTTAATAAATATAGTTACACAAATCGTAACTAACCTGAATTTTCACACTACTTATCTCAGATATCATCAAGTGGAGCAGCTTCTCTATTAGTACTCCTTTTTGTCCCTTTGTCTTGAACTTTCTTGTACAAGTCTTATGACCATATGTCTGAATGTCTAAACCTAAAACTTCAAATTCTTTCAATTCATTACAAAGCTTCCAATTTATAATCTTCATGCAACACCATTTTAGTACTTAATTAGAATGAATGAAAATAGTACTTAATTAATTAGAACAACAAATACTATCAATACCATAGACAATTTCACACACACACATAGAGAGAGGGGCTTATGATCCTATGAGAATGCACCGTCAGGAAATGCGATGGTATTTTTGTAATTATCGTCAACTACACTTTGCAAACTTCAACACTTAAATATGCCTTTCTTTAACAACTAAGTATGTAAATTTGGATAAATTTTAAAAATCAATGAAAAAAACAAAATGTTAAATCTAAACTATAAATGCTAGACCCTGAGCAGTACGTAAAAAGTGAACCCCTAAACCAAATAAAACAAAAAACTTAGTCATAAACTCTAAAATTCAAACCCTAAGTACAATACACTTTCGTATTTTTAAAAGTGTAATCTTTTAATACTAAATGTAGTACTAATCTTTCCAAACCCTAAAACTTGGAAAATTCAAATTCTGAGAAGTGCAGATTTTAGTGTTTAAGTTTGCATAATAAAATTGGTGATCATTACGAAAATGTCACAATATTTTTTTTTTTAAAAATTGATCTGATCCATCCAATTTTTCCATCCAACACGAGTGAAAATAGTACTTAATTAATTAGAACAACAAATACTATCAATACCCCACACACACACATGGGTTGGTTCTGGTGCGAAGGATATCTCAGGTGAAAGATGGAGTTAGATCTGAGCCGTTGATCAAATCTAGATCAATTCAAATCAATGAAAAGTTTAAAAAAAGGTGTATCTAGGATCTACTACTGGTGCTCATCTCTTTTCTTCTATGTTACTTTGGCAATATCCACTACGTGATTGTTGAAACATCATTAAAAAAAGATAGTGGTTGTGTTTTGGGACTGCAAAAAAAAAAAAGAGAAAAAAAAAAGGTGCGTCCTCAATTAAAGAAGCAAACTATAAAAAATGGTGAACCTTAAGAAAGAAAACAACGCATCTTATGAAAGAAAACAAAGCATCTTAAGAATGAAAACAACTCACCTTAATTAAGAAGGAAAACCACACACCTAAAGCTTTAGACTGACACACTTTAAGAAGGAAAACAACGCACCTTAAAAAGGAAAACCACGCACCTAAAGCTTTCGGCCGACGTACCTTAAGTTTCAACAACTGACGCACCTTAAGCACCCATATCACACACCTTAAGAAGGAAAAACACGCACCTTAAATTTGACCTAGATGCAAAAAGGCCAAATTACCACTGTGTTTTTTCTTTCTTTTAAAAATCTTTGTTTAATCTAGATTGTTAATTTTGATTAGATCAAGGGCTAAGATTAAATCCCATCTTTTACCTGAAGCCTATTACCACATTTGATCTCTATTATATATATATATATATATATATATATATATATACACACACACACACACACACATACATACAAATTCATATACACAAAATACGGTTCAAATGTGGATCGTATGCTCAGGTGCGAACGTAGGGTGAGATGAGAGCCATTGATTTTGCTAATATCAACGTCTAGGATTAACAAGAATTAAAAAGAAACGTGGTAGCAATTTGGTCTTTTTGCATCTAGGTCAAATTTAAGGTGCGTGATTTTTTTTTCTTAAGGTGTGTAGCTTTTGTGCTATGTGCTTAAGGTATGTCAGTTGTTAAAACTTAAGTGCGCTGGTCTAAAGCTTTAGGTGCGTGGTTTTCCTTCTTAAGATGCGTGGTTTTCCTTCTTAAGGTGCGTCGATCTAAAGGTTTATGTAACCGCATCATCGCACCTTGGACCTTCTTCGCATTTGATATCGACCCTACACACACACACACATAGGCTTATGATCCTATGAGAACGTAATCTTTTTTGTTCGCTTATTATTTATGGTCGTTTATAATTTGTGTTGAAGATTCTATATTAAATTTAGTCATTTCAACAATTGCTTCACATTTTTGTGCCTTCTAGCGCACATGTTTGTCTTCCAGTGCATATTGTTGTCTCTTTCAGAGCACATTGTTGTGTCTTCCAGTGCACATTGTTGTAGATCGTAAGTGTAAATAATTTTTTATTTTATTTTATTAAAAGAGGAGTTGATTTAAGACTGAGATTCATCCGCATGCTTCACCTAAGGCCTTCACTGTACTAGAACCTAAGCCAGAACCTAAGTGTGTGTGTGTGTCTATATATATATATATATATATATATATATATATATATATATATATATATATATATATATAAAAGGATTTTTTGAACATGTAATTCAAAATTTAAGGCCTTCACTGTACTAGAACCTAAGCCAGAACCTAAGTGTGTGTGTGTGTCTATATATATATATATATATATATATATATATATATATATATAAAAGGATTTTTTGAACATGTAATTCAAAATTACAATATATGGAAGATATAGATATATATCCTATATTCCAAGTGCGGGTATTTCATGTACCTAGGGTCCAATATTGTGGGGGTGGGGTGGGGGAATAAAGAATCTGTCTGCCAAAAGAATCCCATAAATGGGAGGTCAAATGGGTGGTAGCATCCAACTACATTTAGCCACCACACCCAAATCTTCTTAAGAAAGCAGATTTCGTAATCAAGCATATATGTTTCTTCCCAATGCTCTATATATATATTATACTATATTGTATTGTATTCGAATAATGTTAAAATATGACTATACTCGGTTGAAGAATTCAATATAATTTTCTTTTCGTATCTAAAATAATGATTCCTTTTCTAATACATAAAATTTTCTAAAGTACACAATCCAATTCTGATTGTTTGTGGCCATTGTGGGTACGTAGTTAATAGTGATGTGAATGTTTTGCTCATTGCAATAATATATTATATATCTATACATGGCACTCAATAATATATAATCATCTAATTACTAAGTTGACATCCAAGTTGCCAATGATAGTTGGTATGATTAGAGGTTGTTTAGTAATTAATTTATTTAAGCGTTTAATTCTAATTACAATTTGTAATTGTTTGTCTTGATTCATTCAGAAGTATAAATCTACCCACTAAAGATATGATATACAATGAAATGAGTTATTCAATTTCGATTGTTGAGTACATTAAATTTTTTTTGAGAATAGTATATCATATCCATGTATAAGAAGAGCGAGCTACTCAAAGTATATAGGTTGATGTTATGTTGAAGCCTAACTGAAAAGGTAGCTAAAAGCTGAAAAGCTAGAAGTTGAAAACTGAAGAGCTGTAATGCTTAAAAGTGTTTGGTAAAATTAGCTTTTTGATAAGCTGATAAATGTAAAAAGACTAAAAAAGACATCTTCATAAAATTTAAATAGTTTGAAATTTAAATAGATTTGTTCACTTATTAAAATTTAACATTTTAAAATAAAACTATTAGCATAATCATGATCTAGGATCCCATAATGAAATAGCAATATCCCAATGGGGTAGCTCAAGAAACAAGTGAGCTCTTTTTGTGGGGAAGAATTTCGGGAGAATCCGGATTTGATTCCTACAAGTGATAATTCCCCTGGGCCAGCTCCCGTGCCTCCCGGAGCGAACGCGGGAGAAATACCAAAAAAAATGATGAAGCTATTAGCTTATTTTGAGAACATTACCAAACAGAGCTTATAACTTAAAATAAACTATAAGCTCTCCAAACAGAGTTTGAGAGTGGAAGCAATCATTATAGTCCACACAACTGTGTGGACCATATTATCAAATAATGTATATTCAATATACAAATAATGCACTTGTAGTATATTAAAAATGTACATTGTATTAATAAAAAATACATTATTTGAGTACAAAGTATATTATTTTGTATAATATACATTTAGCACACAAATAATATACTTTTAGTATATATATATATATATATATATATATATATATAT
Source organism: Ipomoea triloba (assembly GCF_003576645.1). NCBI lineage: Eukaryota > Viridiplantae > Streptophyta > Magnoliopsida > Solanales > Convolvulaceae > Ipomoea > Ipomoea triloba. Next base: position 20,176,123 of record NC_044927.1, read on the forward strand.
ATATATATATATATATATATATATATATATATATATATATATATATATATATATATATATANTATATATATATATATATATATATATATATATATATATATATATATATATATATATATATATATATATATATATATATATATATATATTGATAGCAAACTGAGTAGATTAATTCAAAAACTTTTAGTATATTAAAAATGTATTTTTTTTTGTCATGGTCCATATAGCACTGTGTGGACCATAGTCTACATAATAATTTGCCACGTAATGCATCACTATAATCACCTCTTAAGTCTTAAACAAAAAGATGTTGATATCTTAATCATTTTTAAAATTATTGTAATAAATTAGTGTAAATATATTAAGCTTTTGTTTCACTAATATGATTAATTGCCTTACATGAGAATCCATTAAAATTGAAGTAATAATTTTTAAAGAGAGGTCGGCGTTTAATTGTGGATTAGCATATAGCAACAACTTTTATTAGTAAGTTAATTGTGGATTAGCAAAAGCAACAACTTTTATTAGTGCTTACCACATCATATCATATTATATATACATGCATGACTTTACTTTCTTTCAAACCAAGGAAACCAATACTTTATTTGTTCTACTTACGTCATAAAAAGTTTTTTTTTTTTCAACAAATGAGAAAATATTAAAGAAAAAAATATTTTTAAAAAATTGAACAAGGAATCAAGAAATCCAATAATGATTAGGCCGAAGCTGCCATGGATGCCCAATCATGCATATCTAAAAATTGGGTCACACTTGTGTGAGACCGTCACGGATCCTTATTCGTGAGACGAGTCGAGTCGGGTCAAAGCACCATGCAAATGTCATACTTATATGCTCAAATATAACACCAATCAAGAATACAATTTTTGTTATTTATAAGAGAAAAAGTAATACATTTTTCATAATAAGTAATGTTGACAAGTGCCCCTTACTTATAAGGGCAAATATAATACTTTTGAGGAAATATGTAATACTTTTAAATCGAAATGTAAAAGTATTGTATTTTCCCTTAAAAGTATTACATTTACCCTTATAAGTAACAAAAATTTTATTTCTGATTAGCATTACATTTGAGCATATAAGTATGACATTTGTGCATATAAGTATTGCAGTTGCATCTTGACCCGACCCGACCCGTCTCATAGTGAGACAGTCTCACACAAGTTTTTGCCCCAAAAATTAGCCTTTTTTTAAGGCGTAACTAGCCAAGTTAGTTGGTTCTTGGGAGGTTTCCCACCTGATTGTATTNTTTACCCTTATAAGTAACAAAAATTTTATTTCTGATTAGCATTACATTTGAGCATATAAGTATGACATTTGTGCATATAAGTATTGCAGTTGCATCTTGACCCGACCCGACCCGTCTCATAGTGAGACAGTCTCACACAAGTTTTTGCCCCAAAAATTAGCCTTTTTTTAAGGCGTAACTAGCCAAGTTAGTTGGTTCTTGGGAGGTTTCCCACCTGATTGTATTGCAGAGTTTTTGATGAATGAAATTAAGTTTATTGGTTTGGTTATCAAAAAAAAAAAAAAGCCAAGTTAGTTTTTTTTTTCTAGAGTATTACTGACTCTGTTACAATGTACTATCTGTTCATAGCTATTTTCTCAACCTACTGATGTACAAAAAGTCAACAGTCGCCTCCACTAAGTGTAAAATCGGGTGCCACTAGACCACAAGGTCTTTGACATCTTGTGCATACTCTCAAGTAGTAATTGAGTGTTTCTATCATTACTCAAAAAATTAAGCATTTTTACACCCAAAAAAATATATTTATTAATAAAATAGTTTTAAAATGATATTTTAACACAGCGAAGTTGTATATGTGAAATTTATATATTTTGAAAAAAAAGTATGCAATTTGATAAATATGAAAAAGAAGTAATTTAAGTATGCGTGAGCCAATATTTTTGGGGTAAATTAATATAATGACTGATAGATATGGCATGATTAATTAGATTGTCATGATATTTACTTTAATTAGTTTTAATTTCTTAATAAAATGTTTCATAAGTAGTTTTAACATAAGATTAGCAAAGTACGTTAAAACGGAATAAGTACAATTTTGTCGAGTTAAAATGTAATATACAGCATCTTGAACTTAATATACAAATCTATTAGCATTAAAAATACAGACAACATTAAAGATATAACATAGATTCACACATATACAACATGTTTAGTTCAGGGAACAAACTTTGTGGGAGTAGGAATCCTATTCCATTAGGAATAGAATACGCAAGGAATGCAATATGAATTCAAATTTCATTGTTGATGGGACCATGGCCCCAGGGACCCATTTTATTGGAAAAGTCTTAGCCCAAGTGAGAGTGGGGTGTGGGGGTGGGGGGGTGTGAAGAATGAAGAAGGGAACAAAATATTAAAGGATGTGTTGTCAATGAGTATCAACCCTGCAACCTCCACAAAGCAACACACGCCGTAACCCACCAAGTCACTACTTATCTTATGTATTAGAGGACAGGAAACTCTAGTTATGCATGAGAAGTGCACTGGAAGCAAAGTATTGAGGGGGACACATGTGTGGCCATGAATGAAGATTAGCCAATGTCGTACATTTGTCAACCATTTAGAAGGTTCTCTACACTATATAAGGCACTCTTAATTCCTCTTAAGGCATCATCCCTTGGATAATAATAACTTCCATATATAGCCTATGGTTTCTAGTCCTAACTTCTAATGCATACGCTAGGATTTGATTCCTAGTAGTAGCATTATTATTTCTAGTCTATTATTTGCTATAGCTTGTGTTATTTATTTAATATTTGACTTGCCGTTTTGGGCTAGTATCTCGGGCTTTGTACATACCATTTTGGGTCTAATGCTTCGAGCAATAATACTACTACTTTATCACCCCATGTTTTGTACATCTATACCCGATTTAGGGTGGATTCGGTCCTGACAAAACACAATTATTATTATTATTATTATTATTATTATTATTATTATTATAGAATACATTTATAGTAAATTACATAAATAGATAATGATAAATTAAGTATTACCAAATTAAGTTATTCCTAATAACTCATGAGTAGTCTAATATCATGGTCCTCCTTGAAATATCTATTTTCAAAAATAACATGACTTACCAAATGGTGAAATATGTATATTCCTTGAAATATTATTTCATTTTTCAACTTATTCCACTGATTTTTTAGATTATTAAAAATATGGACATAATAATTTATGTGGAAAAAAAAAAACTGAAGAACTAGCAGACAAAATTTCCACTAGAAACCAATAACATCTCCATCAAGAATTAATAGACTGAATATGATTGAGAATATAATGAAATAGTGGAAATCGTAATGCAGGTTACGTTGCTGAGATGAGATTTTTGGCTATCCAATCTATTATTCTATTCACTTCTTTGTAATATATGTCTAACAATGCATTATCCGATCCGTTCCTCTTATTGAATTCCCTTGCATCCGAATACCCCCTCTTCCTCACCCTAAAGTTTTTTTTTTTCTTAAAGAAAATTTCAATTTTGTTCCCCTCACTATGAGAAGCATGCTGACACTTCTTATGACCACGGCGTACACTTAGGGTGTGTTTGGAAGCCCGGAAAATGATTTCCGGAAATCATTTTCCCGGCTTTGGGTGTTTGGGAACCAATGGAAAACCCAGTCAACAGAAAATGATTTCCGTTGACTGGGGAAAATAAGCTCCATATGGCGGAAAATGACTTCTGCCAAATTTGGGCGGAAGTCATTTTTCGCCGATTACACAACACACACACCAACGCTTTCGGCGGAAACCATGGTCGGCGGAAACCATACCATGGTTTCCGCCGGAAATAAAAGTGCTTTGGAAATCAGAGTTCCTCGCTACGGAAACCAGAGGTTGGTTTTCGGCGAAACCAGATCTGGTTTCCGCCGGAAACGGGGGGTTTAATTTTATTTATTATTATTATTATTATAAATTATTAATATTACTTTTAATATTATTATAAATATTTTACTATTTTAAATAAAATAATAAATATATATATATATATATATATATATATATATATATAATTATACATTTCTACCCATTTTCCGGAAAATGAACCAAACACACAAAGACAGTTTTCTAGAATGCAACCAAACACTGGAAATGAAACCATTTTCCGAAAAATGACTCATTTTCCAGAAAACATTTTCCAGAAGTCATTTTCCTGCTTTCCAAATACACCCTTAAAGAAATTCAATATTCAAAGACAATCTCATGGGATGTTTGACCAAAAAAAAAAGAATTGAATTATGAGGAATTCAGCAATATAATTCTGGTTTTGAGTTATCAAGTTGAGCTTTTCTGAAACAAATGATTCTTTCTATACATGCAATATAATGGTCAAGTTTAATTAATTAATTTCCCCAATGATAATAGTTGATTCATTTCCTATACAAGTGCATCAAATTTAAGCTGTGACTTCATATTTAAATTTTATTCTTCAGATGGGATGGGATGAAACCAGTAGGTTTAATGGAAAAAACTTCAATATAAACAGGTACCTTGGAGGAGTCTATGATATTGAATCATGTAGAGAAGCTCCTTCAACAACGAGCTTGCAAGTAAACAAACCATATATCCTGATTAATGTTTATAATACAACTCATCTCTCTAATCCTACAAGTATGTATGGGATTATTAATATTATATTTGATGCACCGCCAGTGAATGAGAAGATGCCACATCATTTTTAAAAAAAATCAATAATGATTAAGTCCTTTTTTGCAAAATACGTAACACTTTATTTTATTAGGAAACTTTGTATTTCTTATTAACAAAATATATCACTTTCCTAAACATATTAATTACTTCTATTATCTATTTAATTTCCTAAACATTTTTATTAGATGAGTTACATGTATAGCATCTATACACCAGCGGTGCATCAAATATTAATTCATAATATAATGTATGAATTGATGAGCTGGAGCACGTTAGTTCCCTAAACTTTGGGGATCCGATCCATTCAGAAAGCATGAAATGCGTTGCAGGTGATAACTCTATCTTGTGTACTCGATCTTCAATAATTTGTGCTCATCACTAATTTACTAATATTGCTAGCCGTTCCCGGCCCGGCCCCTTCATTGTCATGGATATGATTCAACTAACCATTTTAGCAGACTGAATTGTGTGAGGCTATACTACGTACTTTGTACAAATAATTAAAACGTTTTTATATATGCTGTAAGAGTTCTCCATGTTGAAAAGCAATGCTAAACTGAAATATGGCTCTCAATATGAAGGAAATAAGAAAGTGTATTTATATAACTGCTTTCTAATGCTCTGAATTAACAATGGAACACTACTACAAAAAGTAGAAATCCTAACTACACAATAGGATAATATCAACCACAAAACAAAATAATAAACTAGCCCATGATCCCATGATCCTATTTCCTCAAAAATAATAATATCAACCACAAAACAAAATAATAAACTGCCCCCTTGATTCCACAATCCTATTTCCTCTCCCCATGATGTATGAATCAGTCCAAGGAGACATTATTTAACACTCCACCCTGAACCAGATCAGAACAATTTGAAAGGGAACAGGATTGGAGAATTAAAAGAATGGATCGGACCCTCAATTTCATGAAAATGAGTATAATGTAGATAATCTGGAGCCATCCCCAATTCAGGAGGAATATGCACCTATTATCTTTGCTCAAGATATAGTTGCTCATGTAATTTCCATTGATATGCTCTCTGGAAAGATAAGGCTCATATAATTTCTGTTGATAAAGCAATCCAAAAGCCTTATCTTTCCAGAACATATCAACGGAAATTACATGAACAACTGTATCCTGAGCAAAGATAACAGGTGCATATTCCTTTGAATTGGGGATGACTTCAGGTTATCTACATTATATTCATTTTCATGAAATTGGGGGTCCGATCCATTCTTTCAATTCTGGTTCAGGGTGGAGAACTCTTACAGCATATATATGCAAATTAAATAGCAATCATATATTATGGACCTTGTTGATTTGAGGCAGAAAATGTTGAGCTGGCTGGAAATGGGTGAATACATTTCCCTGCAACAATATTTAACAAATATTAATATTAGTTGGCCTGGTTATAAGTTAATGCCATTCTTCTCCACCCTACTGATGTAAAAATACCATCACCTGCAAATAACTAAAAAAAAAAAAAAACTTAATATATACTGATTGACAGAGTAATCAGGCTAGCAGCACCCGACCCGGAACCATTGGCAAGACCGTGTCAAGACAGTTGCCGGTCAAACTACCCAAGACACCTCACTCCTCAGCATCAATGCGCAACGGTCCAACTCCTCAGCATTGATGACCAACGTTCAGCTCCTCAGCGTTCAGCTTCTCAGCATTTACAGCATTGATGACCAACGTTCAGCTCCTCAACGTTCAGCTCCTCAGCATTGATAGCATTGATGACCAACGTTCAGCAGCCTTAATGCTCCATTACTGAGCTGAAGGGAATAAAAGAACTCACAAAGCAAAGTAGACACACGACACTTCTTACTAGACAAAACAACACTCTAAACTCAATTGTACACTGAGCACTGCACTCAAATACTATACTCAACATTGTATTCAGATACTCAATTACATTCAAATACATACCGGTAACACATTATTACCGTCATTGGTGCTTTCATTGAGAGCCGAGATCGTATCTCAGGCAAACTTCACAAATCACAAAACACCCAGCTCATCTCATCATTGTCGATGGTGCAATCCGGATCCAGCCCTGCTCTCATGGTTCTCATCGAGTGAATAATGGTCATCCGGATCCAGCCCTGCTCTCATGGTTCTCATCGAGTGAACAATGGTCATCTCGGATCCAGCAACTCTCATGGTTCTTATCAAGTGAACAATGGTCATCCCGGATCCAGCAGCTCTCATGGTTCTCATCGAGTAAACAATGGTCACCCCTCGGGTGATCTTCGTGGGCAGCTCAATGATCACCCCTCAGGTGATCTTCGTAAACAGCTCAACAGTAACCGTGTGGGAGATCGCCGCAAGGGTGATCTCCGTAGCCAACTCAACAACAACCACGAGCACTTCCTCCTCAAGTGCATCCGCCTCCTTCACTTGTGTGTTCACCTCTTGTAAGCAGTGGCTTTACCCAGTGAACGCTGCTCCCATCCAAGTAGTGGACTTACAAGCAGTGGCGTTACCGAGTGAACGCGGCTCCCATCCCAGCCGTGGACTTCCTCATCAAGTGGCGTCACCTCCTCAAGTGGCGCTGCTCCTCAAGCAGCGTCACCTCATCTAGTGCATCCGCCTCCTTCACTTGTGCGTTCACCTCTTGTAAGCAGTGGCGTTACCCAGTGAACGCTGCTCCCATCCAAGTAGTGGACTTACAAGCAGTGGCGTTACCGAGTGAACGCGGCTCCCATCCAAGCCGTGGACTTCCTCAAGCGGTGAGTGGCGTCACCTCATCAAGTAGCGCTGCTCCTCAAGCAGCGTCAACTCATCAAGTGACGCTGCTCCTCAAGCGGGCGTCACCTCATCAAGTGGCACTGCTCCTCAAGCAGCGTCACCTCATCAAACGGGCGAGGTCACCACCTCAATCACATTAAGCGTTACCTCCTCAAGTAGCGTCACCTTATCAAGCGGGTGTCACCTCATCAAATGGCGATGCTCTTCAAGCAGCGTCACCTCATCAAGCGGGTGTCACCTCATCAAGCGGGTGTCACCTCATCAAGCTGGTGTCACCTCATCGAGTGGCGCTGCTCCTCACGCAGCGTCACCTCATCAAGTGGCGCTGCTCCTCAAGCAGCGTCACCTCACCTCCTCAAGTGGCCTCACGCAGCGTCACCTCATCAAGTGGTGTCACCTCCTCAAGTGGCGTCACCTCCACGAGCAGTGTCACCACCTTCAGCAGCGTTACCACCTCGAACAGCGTCACTTCCTCGAGCAGCGTCACCACCTCGAGCAGGTGTCACCTCATCTAGTGTATCCGCCCTTTTCAAGTGGCGCTGCTCCTCAAGCAGCCTCACCTCATCAAGCGGGTGTCACCTCATCAAGTGGAGCTGATCCTCAAGCAGAGTCACCTCATCAAGTGGGTGTCACCTCATTAAGTGGCGCTGCTCCTCAAGCAGCGTCACCTCATCAAGTGGCGCTGCTCCTCAAGCAGCGTCAAGCGCTGCGTCACCACCTCGAGCAGCGCCGCCTCCTCAAGTGCGTCGTATCCTCCTCAAGTGCGTTTGCTTCCTCCTCAAGTGTTTTTGCTTCCTCCACTTGTGCATCCGCCTCCCGCACTTGTGCACTCGCATCCTCCACTGGTGCATCCGTCTCCTCAAGTGCGTCTATCGCTTCCACTGGTGCATCCGCCTCCTTCACTTGTGCGTTCACCTCCATAAGCAAAAGGACTCAGTAGTTGGTCATGGTCTGCCCTGATCAATTTTGTTAAAAAACAAAATAACAAAAAAAAAATCTAAACTCTAATCCCTTAGGGCCGGCACGAGATCCGATCTCGCTAGCTACCTAACGGGAGAGTGTTTTTCTGAGCCCAGCCAAGGGCTTGGATTCAAAAAACACCACACTCTAATCCATTAAGGCCAGCACGAGATCTGATCTCGCTAGCTACCTGACGGGAGAGCTGACCTCGGAGGGTGTTTTCTGGGTAAAGCTTAAGGCTTTGCTATGAAAACACCACACTCTAGTCCCTTAGGGCCGGCACAAGATCCGATCTCGCTAGCTACCTGAGCAAAAAAAAAAAAACGTGTAACCTCGGCGCTGGCCGAGGTCACGCGACCTCGGCCGCCGAGGTCATACCTCGGCACGGGGGCCTTGCCTCGTGCCGAGGATGCAACGAAAAAAAATACAAACAAAAACAATTTTTACGCTGGTCATTACTCCCAAACCACCTCAACCACTCTCGTTGGCTAGGGAGTGGGGGGACTAGTGACAGAGTAATCAGGCTAGCAGCACCCGACCCGGAACCATTTGCAAGACCGTGTCAAGACAGTTTCCGGTCAAACTACCCAAGACACCTCACTCTTCAGCATCAATGCGCAACGGTCCAACTCCTCAGCATTGATGACCAATGTTCAGCTCCTCAGCGTTCAGCTTCTCAGCATTGACAGCATTGATGACCAACATTCAGCTCCTCAGCATTGATAGCATTGATGACCAACGTTCAGCAACCTTAATGCTCCATTACTGAGCTGAAGGGAATAAAAGAACTCACAACGCAAAGTAGACACACGACACTTCTTACTAGACAAAACAACACTCTGAACTTCTTGTACACTGAGCACTGCACTCAAATACTATACTCAACATTGTATTCAGATACTCAATTACATTCAAATACATACCGGTAACACATTATTACCGTCACTGATGATATGAAAACTTTAAGGTTGACCGTTGATGGATCTATCTTACCTCGGATGGTTCCTGCAAGGAATAGGACGCATGGGTGTCTTTTGGAGTTTTAGAGACAAGAATGTCAAAACCTTATACTCTTTCTCTCAACACCTAATCATGAATAATGAGTTGATAATTAGTAATTAGTCACTAATAAATTTAAAATTCAAAATTTTAAAAAATGATGCTAATCTGGGAGCATTTGATACCTGGAAGGCATCTTCATCGGTTCTATCATCTCCAATATAAACAGGGATGACGTCAGTACGTACAATTAGCATATCCTGTTGAACATAACATATTAGTTAATTAACCAATTTTAATATACAAACACCAGAAGTTAACATCATATCCATCAACCAACCAAACATTAAGAAAAAATAACATATTTCATTTGATTAGCGTACCAAGAGATTCGAGCAAGAACTCGAGAGCTTTGCCTTTATCCCACTCTATCCTTGGGATAATTGAAGCTTTGAATATTGTTCAAGAACCGATCTAACTTCTTCGGCTAACTCACACCATTTCTGTAAATATAAAATCAAATTTGGGTAATGCATGGAAGTACGGTCCCTATCCGATGGATGGAAGTACCGTACGGTGAAGCTCGACATTCGTCTGGCCTACGCAATGGATCGTCAAACATCCATCTGTAAATAAATGTTGCGTGTGCGAGGATATTAAAGGTGAAGCTCGACATTCGTCTAGCTGTTGTCACCACGTTCCACGTTGTCGTTGTAGGAGTATATGGTTCCCACATGGAATCCCGGGAGGCCTAGATCCTTGGACAGGCTGTTAGCAGCGATGGCGCCGGCGGTAATGATAACTCTTTCGGTAAGTTACTTTTAATGCATTATTTTGTTCAGTAAGTTATTAATGTGTGTTTTCTTGGTTGGCTATGATGATGCTTCCACATTTGTCTGAATAAATGGAATGGAGTTGGCTTGTTGCTCATGTGCTTGTATAGCACATTGTGAGCAATTTGTTCCCATCCTTACTTGATCTGGAAAAATGCAATCTGAACCTATTAACCTTATGGCTACAACCTAATATTTGTTACTTAGTTGTTTAGTGTTTACTTAGTTAATCACTTAATGTTGTCTAATATTGTTTTAAGTTTTGATTTTACAGGAAGAATAGTAGAGTAGACTGATAGCTGAGTAAGCTGACTATTGAATGTTGATTTGTATAATTACATTTTTTGTATAATTAGACAGTTAGTGTTGCTAATTGCTATTATTGTAATTTGTATTTTGTAAGTTCTAAGTTGTAACTTCTTACTTCTTAATTCTTATTTTGTTGGACTTAACAAAATTGTAACTTCTAAGTTCAAAATTGTACATTATTTTATGTACTTAGAAGTTAGAACTTTAACTTAGATTCTTAGAAGTTAAGTAGTTATGTAGTATTCTATTTGAGTTTTTATTTTTTAGTAACTTTTTTGAATTTGTTTTTATAAAAATTGTTTTAATATTAGTTTATTTATATCCGAACAAAAATCGAAATCCGAAGTTCAAAATCCGCAATCCGAGATTAAAATATCCGATAGGTTAAAGTGTCTAAAAATTAAAAATTGGGTTATCAAAACTAAATCCGAAGTCCGATCGGATGGACGGATTGGAAATTCGATCCGTCCGTATCCGACCGATGCACAGCCCTAGGTCCCATACAACGTTGAGTAATATGGGTTGAATTATGATTTTCTCGACACATGCATTTGTCATCTAGATATGTTCAGGTTATCAACCATTTTTTAACTAGTTTGACCAATTGATTCGAATAGCATTTTGAGAAATATACAAGTGTTTTCTCCAAAATGTTCCTAATTAATAATTAAATAAATAAAATAATTGTGTACAGTTAATAACTTAATATACCAAACAGTTTTCTACAACCAATTAATATTACTCGTCCAAAACAACTAACTCAATTAGCTAATAGTTATCAAACACTCCTAAAATATCACTTCATCAATTTGAGAGTTGAGACAATTAACCTAACAAGTTGACTAGCTACTAGTGCAACTGTAAGATCAAATGATATATTTTTGTATGAGTGCGTCTTGTACGAGATTATCTCATGCGAGACGTGTAATATATACTTTTTTTAAATATAATACTTTGTATGTATAAATAAAAATATTATATTTTAATTTAAAAATATCACATGTCTTATATAAGACGATCTCACTCAAAATAATATTATAGAGGCAAATTATTGTGTGGACCACTGTCTAAAACTACGTCGTTGAATTTTATGAGTTAGAATAATGTACTATATGTGTAAGAATAATGTACTTTATGTGTTTAGAATAATAAAACTTTTGAAGTAAGATAATGTACTTTATAAGTTATAATAATATATATTATGAGTTATAAAAGTGAGTGATTCTACATGTACTTCCAATTCACTCTCATTTTTTACTCCCTATTTGACATGCTTTGATTGCTCAGTTTAATAGCAGGTCATGATGCTTATCCATTTTTTTTTCTTTTTCCAATCAAATTTAAAAACAAGTGTGAGTAAAAATTGGAGTAAGCTTTTGACAGTACATGAAGTACTTTTCTTAAAAAAATTACACAAAATTACTTTATTTTAGGACCGTAGTCTACACAACTGTGTGGACCACGATCCACGCAATAACTATTGTATTATAGAATCTTACTTTGGACTGTTCGGTAGAGAATATCGGGCCTAAAATAGCCTACTATGTGAAAGCCCAGCCCATGTTCTTCTCTCTGAAGAACATAATACAAATCTTTAATGGAGTCCATCAAATTGCGTTTTCAGAATTCCAGCTTCAGATCAGCATTTTTGTTGTCGTCAAACTCATCTAGGTATGCAAAACCTCCTTCTCAATTGGCATCAGATTAAATTCCATCATTTATGATTTTTGTTTTAGTTTATCGAAAAAATAGTTTACGCAATTTTAATTGTTTGTCGTTAAATATATTTGCTGTAAATGATTGGAATAGGAAAAATGGATGGGAATGCACAGAACATCAAAAAATGGATTGTGTTTTACCCGATATATATAAATTCGAAGAAGACGATAGCAGAGGGAAGGAGAATCAGTGTCAGCAAAGCTTGTGAAAACCCTACTTGTGCTGAGATTCAAGATTGTTGCAATCACCTTAAAGTACCCAGCGCTATTGAGGTCTGTGCGCTTTTGTCTACTCGTTTTTTCTTTTAATACTTTGTTTAGAGACTATCCCGGGGCTCCGACTATTCACAGAATGAGGGAGCTTCATTTATTTGATTGTTATTCATATTTATTTTGCCATTTTGTAGAGTTTAATGTGTATTATTTTAGTTCAAATGCATTGAATTTTCTGAAAATTATGGAATTCCAATGCCCATTGCATTTGTTAATTGAGAGCAGATGTTAGTTTTATGAACTTCTACTGTTTAATTAGGCATTATAACTCTTAAATTTGATAAATGCTCATGTATTTGGTGTAGAGGAGCTTATGGGTTATGGGTTGTGATTACTGATTATACATTTGGGTTTGTGTTAGCAGATTGATAAGGCATATCCACGTGACTTTATGCAAAGAGGGAGAGTGAGAGTTTTGCTGAAAAAGGAAGATGGAACTTTGTATAATCCAGCCATTTCTTCCAGTAAGTATATGGAAACTTTCCCCTGCTCAGTTGTAGTGGTGTATGCTTAAATGGCTTGTTCAAACATGTTTTTTATTTTTTATTTTTATTTTTTAAGACCTGTCACATAAGCAATCATGGTACACAGGTTGTTTGTGTGTGTAAAATGAATGGAATTCCATCAATCAATGCTGCTTGAGTATTGCATATTCATCTTTCTAGACTTGTCTCATATATCCGCCATTCTCAATTTATACACACCAAGTTTGATTTGCAAATATTAAATATCTATTGACAACCACTCATTTTTAGATAAATGTAGAAGTAAAATAAAGTGAGGATGGAGCCAGGGAAATCATAAAATGGATATTAATAGACTAATAGCTCATATATGTTTACAAGGGTCAGTCAACTACTTGGATATTTTGTAGTTTGTAAATGCAGAAAAAAATTTATGGTTTCTTGTCAGGAAGTGCTAGAATGATACTCTAAACATTGTAGTTGTGGGTTATATTCCTATGGAAAAACATTATTATATTGGCTATAGGCATAGTCATAGTTGGGGTTTCTGTAAGTAGCATCCATATGGTCTTCAGTTGCACCTATCTTTCTGCTTTCAATAATATTTACTTCTCAGCAAATGAATTAAAATTGAAATCCTACCCATTGAGTTCTTCCAAATTGTATGGAAATCATGATAACATGTTAAATCTGTATTCTACAAGCTGGATAGTCAAATAAACCTGTATTTTGCTCCATAGTGTGGTTATTTGAAGCCAATGTGGTACTTAGTTCTTTTAGTACTAAACTCTTTACAACATGTTTGGTTCATAGAATAAGCTTAGAATGGAATAGCATTCCTGGGAATAGACATATTCTATTGTTTGATACTTTGATAAACCATTTTATTCTTGGGAATAGTATTCCTGGGAAACATTTCCCTTGCAATTCTGAGGGGTGCCTAGTATTAGGCTATTCCTCAATTCTCAATAATAGGTTTCTTATTATTATTGTTGTTGTTGTTGTTGTTGTTGTTGTTATTATTATTATTAATCCCACATTTGCCCTTGCCTATTATGCATTAAAAACATTTTTGGGGGAAATCATCCTTACTTATTTACTACAGTTTGGCAGTTATGCACAGTGTATGCAGTGCAATTAGTTAAGCTTGAAATGTATCATTGTCCACTGGGCCATTCATCCTAAAGAGAGGCCTGCTACCAAAAGTTTAATGAATGTAGAGATGTCAATCCTTCGGAGGACCTTGCATAAGAACTTCTTGTTCACTTCAGATGTGTTGAGAAACAAGTATTACTGTGGTTTCTCTACCAAAAGGGAAATTCATTAAATAAAATATTGATTGGAAATTCCTTGTCTAGTAGGGATTTCAAAATCTTGGGTATTTGAGTATTTCAACTAACAAAAATTCCTTACTCCCACCTTGCTTGCGCTCTATATTTGTATTGTAAAAGAAAGGAGCAAATACTGTGGGAGATAGAAAGCTTCTGCTTTCTGCAAAGACAATATTACCAATTTACCCCGACTTTCTTTCTTAATCCTGTAAGTATTACATTGCAGGGAAACAGCTAATGATCCATGTTGCCGAGTTGGTACCTAGACATCCTAATAGGACCAAGAAGCAGGAACCAGCATCCTCCTCGGCAGCTGGTCCTTCCAAATCTGGAAAGGGTGGGAAAAAGAGGAGATAGTTCCAATGGTGAATATACAACTTAAGGAAGCAAAAGGGTGTGAAAAAGAAGGGGTTGGTTGTTCCAGTAGTTAAATATGCAACGGACTAGAGTTTCTATTCATTACTTTAGACTTGGATATATAGACCTGTACCATTTTCAAGCTCAAGCAGAATATTTCTTTCTTAACATGGTTTTGGCTGTGATTCTGCTTTTTCTATTTGCGCGATGGCTGCGAGGTATACCGATATAACTCAGGGTTTTCCAAACTTATTTGCTTGGTTGGTTTTTTAACATTTGAATTGAATGAAAATGAATCCAGTATAACTCAGGGTTTTCCAAACTTATTTGCTTGGTTGGTTTTTTAACATTTGAATTGAATGAAAATGAATCCAATTCCTAATGCGCAACGGTTTTTATATTGTTCAAGCACTTCTTATCTTGTTCAAGCACTTCTTATCTGATATTTGTAACTAACAGTAAAACCATTCAAAAGAAGATTAATGTATTATTTCATCATTTATTGTTTTAAACAGTTCCACACTACATGATGGAAAACAGTGGTTTGCTTTGGACGCAATAAAAGAACTCTAATGTAACAATAAACGGCATTTTTCTTTTTGAGAGGAAATATTACATTCACTCAGCCTGCACGAATTACGTATTACACATCAACAGGCCATCAAAAATTGCGGAATATCATTACAAAAAAATTGAACCAACCCTGATCATGCACATCCAATCCAGGGCAAAATAATAGTGTGTAATCTTGTCAATTATCGGCACCCAACATACTTCTAGTCAAAGACAACCCAACCCAACTCGATAGGACCTGTGAATCTTCATTTTGTTAGCTGTAACAATTTTGGGTGGGGGAGGATCAACACTGACTTGGGGAGAATCGTCTATTTTACTTGCATTTACGTCTGCATCTTGTTTTGCACTTGATTCATCAGATTCAACAATGAATTGAAGCCCCTGTACAAAAGCTGATTATCAGACCAAGTCCATAAAATGGATAACAATTTGGTTAAGTACAAGTCAGGCAGCATATACCTTTACTGAATTTTCTTTAGGAATCAATTTTGAATGCTGTATTAACTTAGCACCAACATCCTATCCACAAGACCACAACAACCGAAATAATTTTAATTAGCAGATAGGAATGAGAATAGTGAAGGGGATGAATAGGGCATTTGACACTCGAACAGAGCAAGTGTGTGTGTGTGTTTATTTTATTTTATTTTTTTAAAATAAAATGTGATTTAAGTATCAAAGACTGTTAATGAACCCAAAGTTGAGAGCTGCTCCATTTTTAAAAGTAGCTTAACTCAATACCACAAAATCAATCTTTAACAGTATGAAAATGTATGATGAAAGCATAAACAGCAGAATCATGTAATCATAAAGAAATAGCAAATGTGAATGCATAACTTAGTCTTCATAATCATGCAAAAAAATAATAATAAAAAATTAAGGTTGGATATGGTATTAGCAGCCAGGGAGCCTAAGCGTTCATCTGTCAACTTTTAGGTCAAGGTTTCATGTCCTGAGAACAATCTCTATAAAAAAAAATACAAGGTTTAAACATAAATCTTCTATACCCAGACTGTAATAAATAAGAGCCTTATGCACTAGGATTGGCCTTTTCTCAATTTATGCACGTTAAGTAATAACTTAAGGCCAAGTTAACAAAAAAGAGGCTTAGGTAGTTTTCCAAAGTTTCTAAAGTTTTTCTACTTCTGTTAGGCAACATGAATAAAGGTAAATGCTATTACCAATTACGGAGTACAACTTTACAAGAAGAATAGTTACCTCAATAAGCTTAGCATTCTGACCACTTTCAATCTCCCCAGCCACTTGGCACAAATACCACAAACCAGAATTAGTGATATCCTGTAATCAGAAAACCATTGTGACGATATCTTCTTTAATAACTGGAATTCTGGAAAATGTTCAATGATCAGGTGGAAGGGAAAGAGAAAACATGCATATTTCAACATTTACCTGGTTATTCTCAAGAAGTTCAATTTTGCCTTCCTGCATATTTGATTAGTTGTTAATAGTATTGATACAAATAAACAATTTCCAAACAACCTTTATCGACTCAGATAACCTTAAAATATTTTAACACATGGTAACTCACCAATCCAGACACCATCTGATGAATTAAGTCAATGTCATATCCAATTTGATTTAGATTAGACTTTACTTCCGTTACCTGCATGGGTATATATGCAATAGAAACAATTACTACCAGTAAATTTTGCCACTTCTACACTATTCTAATTTAGGTGAATAACATTCATCCAAAAATCCTATCAAATATGGTAAACGAAAATAAGAAAGGACCATATAGCAAAGTTCAGTGCCTAGCACAGAAAAAAACAATTTAATTGTAACCTTCACTCTCCTACTTCCCAAAGGCAGTTAAAGAAAACCAAAAAGTAAGAGTAGAAGTATGACACGCAGCATCGTATGAAATGCAATTATACAAAGATGTGTGTGTGTGTGTAGAGCAACAAATTCCTACATCATTTGCAATAAGCTTTGACATCTCCTTCTGCTCATCCAGCTTCCAATCCAAGTTTTCGAGCCTCTTTGACAGATGCCTCTTTGTAGACTGCATAAAGCAATAACAATATGAAGTAAAGTACCACAAAGCACAATATCATTACAAATTCTGTAGTCCACACTTACAGCCAATGCATCAGATACATTCTCTAACTGCTTTGAGACAGAAGCAACAGCATTTGCCATATTACTCTTTGTAACAAACATAACATCTGAGAATGACCAACCCTGTCAAAGAAATGCAAAAGCTAATTTATTTTCCACAACAATGGTGAATGCCAAATAACATAGAGCATCTATAATTACAAGATTGAAATGGCTTAAACTGACTGTACTAAAGTCTTGCCTTCCACTTCATGTAACAATATCCCACTGCTCCAAGTGCAGCAGCCGGAAGAAGGTAAGAAGCATAACTCCCTGCACAAAACCCCAAGAAAGTTTGGAAAACGTTTGTTTTGACTTTTGAGTTTATGTAACTCTTTTTCCACATGAGTGAATATGTAAAATCCTGCTCTTGTCTCAACTAGCTATGACCAAAAAGGGATTTGAGGATCCTTCTGATGCCCAGTTCATATGAACAAGAATATGTTGGTATTGCAGAATTCAACAACTGGATGGATAATGCGAAAAATTCTATGCTTTGAAATTTCTATAAGAGTACTGTGAATATCTCAAATATAACCAACAGGATTTCCTAATATGTTATATAAGTCTGGGTTTCCTGATAAATTCAAAATCTATATATATTTTAGAGATGCAAGAGTAAATGAAGTCTGGCCTAAAACACAAACTTGGCAAAACTAGAGTAGACTCATAATGTAACTTACTATCGGAAGAACCACTGTTGAAGATGGTTACTGGACTTGTAATACTCATCTCCCTAATCTCTTGTGCCAACTGTCGAATCTGAAATCAAGGAGAGCAGGAGAGAGGAAGTGAACATACTATTCGTAATTCATGCAATTAAAGAAGTAGAATCGGTTACATAAGCTACTTCATTTACAACATTTTTTTATTAAGTGAAAATAGACCACTAGATTTTGAGAGAATTGAGATCACATGCATGTACCCTTTACACACAAAAGGAGTAAAATGATTAATAAACACCTTTCCACAACCAAAGTTTCCTTGTCCTTCTATCTAACTGATTTTCATGTGATATAATCTTTTACTTTGATGCCATCTTGCCTGCTGAATCTATAACAATCTGATATGATCATAGTACCTGAGCAGCTAGAAGAGCAGCATCATATTTCCCAGGTGATGTTTCGGCCTCATTTACACCTTTAATCAACTCCTGAAGCTGTGAAATTAAATCAGACAATCGTCCACTCCTTAATACTACTGACCCAGTCAACCCTACAGAACAAATGAATGCATAAGCAAATAAATATTACAGAAAGATACCCCCCCAGGGGGAGGAAGGTACCTAAGAAAATTTTCACATAAAGAGAGGTAAGACAACTAAATTCTGCAATATATAATGATCATATTCATAAACATACAGTTTTGAGACTGCTAGACTCAGCTGGTAGTTAATAGAAAGTGTTCATAATTTTGATATTGGGTATATACTGAAAAATTGAAATTTAGCAAAATATGCGCTGTATTATACACATAAACATCCCCAAGGCCCAAGTTTATAACTTAAGATGATTGATTATTTTCCATCCAGCTGTATCTTAAGCAAAACCCTAAGTTGACATCCTCTTCAATCTACTGCAACTTTTTCTTCCTTTGATCTTTTTGCAACTAATTCAATAGAAAACCCAGAATACTCCTGACTATAAATTACGGATATTAACCAAAAACAAATAATTACGTAGTAAAATCTAAATCACAAAAGAAAGTAATGCAGGAGCTCGTGCAAAGACAGAAGTGATTTTATTTTTAATTATTTAGATTCTAGTAATTGATTTTATTTTTAATTATTAATTTGTTTCCGGCTAAATAACGGGAGGAATCACCTGCGCCGACCAATACGAGAACTTTGGAGGCAGCGACACCGGTCTGCATCGCCATGTCTGCGACTGCGTGTTTCTGAGACGCAATTCAGGAATAAAGGGCTTCACTTCTGATTTTTGAATCCTCCGCTTACCTTCTTTTTATACCCTCATGCTCTTAATAATAATAATAATAATAATTATTATTATTATTATTATTGTTATTATTATGATTATGATTATGATTATGATTATGATTAGAGCATTTGTTTCAATTTTTTCATGGTTTTTGCAGCTCCACCTAAAAAAGAAAAAGAAGAGAAAAGAGGGAAAAAAAAGAAAAAAAAACAATAAAAAGAAAAACCTGAAAAACAAATTTCTTTTTGAAAAAAAAAAAAAGTGAACGTGCCTAGTTGGCGCGTGCAATGTTTGGGATGTGCGCCAAACACGTACGGGCATGGCAGTAGTGTCTTTTCTCCATTTCTCTCTCTTGTAAGATCCACGACAATTTGCATTTGCAAAAAAAATTTGTAAAAAAATCACTTCTCACATTAGTTAAAAACCATAATCAAATTTTTTATTCTTAAAAAATTGAGCAAAAACCATTAATGAGAATGCTATTATTGAGGTACGATTATATGAGACCAAGCCCATCCCATCCATCAATTCGATTAATTAGTGGCTAAAGAAAATGAGAGAAAGGTCAAATAGCTCTGGTAATTATATTCAAAAAAGTTAATAGTTAATTATCGAAATTGTCCATTGACTTTTTTTTATATAATTAAATATTCTTTTAACCAATTTGGTCTTCTTTTTGTTTAGCCGTCAGATGTTCGTAAGTTCGTTTACTCATAATCAAATTGGTAATTTCACTATAGTCAAGAGACAATTTCAGTTATCACATGCATTACTTTCTCTCTTATTAAATTGAAGATTTAATTACCAAAATTGTCCATTGACTAAAGTAAAATTACCATTTTGGTCTTGAGTAAATGAACATCTAAGGGCTAAATAAAGGGAAGACAAAAATGGTTAAAGTTTTTAAAGTTGAGGACTTAATTAGGCGCAAAAAAAAAAGACCAAATTGATAATTTCGTTATAGTCAATAAACTATTACGGTAATTAACTCAAAATTTAATTACGCTTAAAAGGTGTAATTTAACTCGTTAGGACTAACATGAAATTTTGAAAGAAAAAAAAAATAAAAATAGAATGACATTTATTTATTTTTGATAAATTTACAGGGTCTTTCACCCATGTTCGCTCCGCCCCAAGGGGAATCGTCACTTGTGGGAACTGAACCGGGTTTTCCCAAAATTCCTTCCCACAAAGAGAGTTCACTTGCCACTTGAGCTACCCCATTGGGTTTATAAAATGACATTTATAAATATAGTATAAAAATGCATAATTTACAAATAAATCATCGGCTATAAAGTTTTGCAAATTAAGTTATCAACTATTCAATTTTTACTTAATAAGGTTATCAACTATTCAATTCATACTCAATATGATTTTCAACTATTCAATTATTACTTAATAAGATCTTCAACGAAAAATTGATTTGTGAATCCTCAATTATTCAATTCATACTCAATATGATCTTCAACTATTACTTAGGGTGTGTTTGGTTCGCACATGGGAATCGGAATTGAAATGGGTATCAAATACTTACTAATGGTAATGAGTTTTGGTGAAAGTATTTTACATGTTTGGTAGTTGGGTCGAATATGAATGATTATTAATAGTTGGGGAAGAAAGGAGTAAAAGGATTGAAACCCTTATTTAATAAGGGTATGACTTTTTCAATTGATGGGATATTCTAAACCCATGTTAGTATTATAAAAACCTATCAGCCAAACAATAACAATCACTTTGATACCCATACCTTATGCCTAAACCCACCAACCAAACACACCCTTAATACAGTCTTTAACGAAAAATTAATTTCTGAATTATTGAGTAAGAATTGAGTAGTTTGATAACTTAATTGATAAAATTGATAATTGAGAAGTAATTTGTAAATTATGACATAATATATCAATTTACTCTTTTTTTTTTTAAGTATAAAACGGAAAAAGAAATTATGTTCTTTTAGTACCACAGAATTTGTCTAGACCAAAATTGGTTATTCCATAGCAGGAAATCAATACCCGCGCATCCAAATACTCTTCAACATTTGCACATTCCCGCTTCTAGAGGACTAGAGCTGCATTCTTCCTGTTTTCTGACTATTTTATTCCCAAATCCGAGTTCTGAAAGCTGATTTCTTCGAATTTCAACTTCACTTCCGGCGCCGATAATGGGGGATGCGAAGCGGTGGTGCGTGACGTACACGAAGCACATCAAGCAGAAGCGCAAAGTCTATCAAGACGGTTTTCTAGAGCTTCACTCTTCAAGCCACAAGGCAAGTTATTTTCATATTCATCATTTCATTCATCTTTTTCTTCATCTTCTTTCAGCGGGGAATTCAACCGCTTGCTCTGTAAAAGGAGTAAATGACTGCACCATTTTTATTTTCTTAATCGGACTAGTTTGTTAGTTTTTTTTTTTTTGTTTTTTGTTTTTTGTTTTAAAATAAATTTGCAAAAGAGTTCAAGTAATTCATCTTCGGAGCTGAAGTTATTGGATCAGTGATTGGGAAACTATTCCTTAGATACTCCTTATATGTTTATTATTATTGTGCATTTGTATACACTTAAATAGTATAATGTATGTATATAGGTAATTATAGTATGTATACAGATGAATTAATGCACGGAATGTTCGGTCATAATTCATAAGAAACAGAATGCAATATTGCCTTTGTTATTGTTGTTTTATTTTTTGAATTTAATCTAATGATGATTGGGCAATTTCC
Source organism: Ipomoea triloba (assembly GCF_003576645.1). Taxonomy (NCBI): domain Eukaryota; kingdom Viridiplantae; phylum Streptophyta; class Magnoliopsida; order Solanales; family Convolvulaceae; genus Ipomoea; species Ipomoea triloba. The sequence continues at coordinate 20,198,178 of NC_044927.1, forward strand.
TTGAAAGTTGTTATTTATATCCTCTAATAAACGGTTGCTTCGTGAAAAAGAAGAAAGCTGTACAAATTTATTTTACTCTATATATAAAGTTTGAGATATTTACAGTTTGTTATATTTTGATTCTGCAAGCAGGTTATTCTGTATGATGATTGCGAGAAGGTTTTGGATAGTAAGTTTATGAAGATAGAAGGAGATGTTAAATCAGGCGAAACACTAGCATTTGATTCTTACCTTGTCGATATTGGTGATCTACATGGTGATAAAAAATCTATGGTAGATGAAAATTCTGAAGTGAGGGATAAAAATATTGATATGAAACCTAGGTCATTGCACAGCCATAAAGTCAGGAATAGCACAGCTATTGGTACTTACCTTTATTACTCTCCTGTTAATCTCATTGTTTGGACCTTTAAGCATCGTTCTTAGTAGTTCGGTTTACATCAGAGGATAGGAAGCCTAATTTTGGGGAGAAGAAAGCATTGCCAAGTTGTCTAAGCCCATCACAAAAAGTAATCAAAGGTTTGTCCTTTTTTTTAAAGAAATATTTTTGGTATATGGAACTATGGAAGATTGTTGAATGAATTTTTGATGCTTTTACCATCATATGATCTCTGTCACTACTCTCTGCCCGAGTTTATAATTACACATACTTGAATTTACATCTTTCTCTCAGTTCACCTCTGTTTTTATTTTCTCCTAAGAATGAGGTTTAAACATGGTCTATTTCAGAGTTCAAGAAAAGTGAGGTGCGGAAGTATAGTACTTCCCCTAGTTGTCTTGATATGACAAAATCTTGTGAAGAAGGTAGGTTACAAAATCTAATCCTGCTTCACATAATTTAACAAATTCATTGTTCTGCTGGTTGTATTCTTATGATTATATGTTATCTCCTTCTAGTTGATTGCATCTTATTCTCTTCATTTCCCTTTTCTGTTCCCTTTTATAATAAGAATGGCAGGTCTTGTACACCACACAATTAACTCAAAAGGCTAAGAAATTCCATGATGGGTTTTTACGAGTTTTGGCAAGTGGTTCACAATGCAAACAGGTCAGTTAATTTCCTCAATTTGTCTGTAGCCAACTGGCTAATGCCTTCTTTATTTTCAGTATCAGCTTGTCAATTTGCTTACAGATACTTAACATTCTCAGAGTCTAATGGCACACTAGTTTGGGTTATGAACTTAGTATGGAATACTTGCTCACACACATTCACTATCCATTGCTACTTATGATTGATTTTCTGCCAGGCCATGCTCTATGATGCAGCCAAAAGACTCTTAGATAGCAAGTTTTTGAAAAGGAATGAAATTATTATGTCTGGCGAATCAATAACTTTTGATGGTTTCCTAGTGGAGATTGGAGAAATGGAAGGAAACCATAAGCCTCCTCTAGACTCAAAATTTCAAGGAAGAAATATTAATGGAGGAAAAATTGGAGTGATGCGTGACCAAGTACATTCTCAGCATAACACTCCTGTTGGTAGAATCCTTTTCTTCTACTCAGTTGCAGTATCATGAAGTGTCTTATCATTATGATTGCTATTATGGTGCAATAGCAATGTGCATTTAAAATACAAATATTTCACTCTTCCTTAACATTTCTTGTCTGTCTTCTTCTCTTGCCGTGGTTAGAATTCTTAGTGACCAAGTGTTAGTTTCCTAATTTTTCCCTGGTCCCAATTTACAGCTTTTCTTTGGATCTCAGACATGACTTTGTAGTTTGCATTGACTCAATATTATATGATCCTCATAATATATAATTATGGGGAAAACAACAATGAAGCACTTAATCTATTCTTTCCATGTTGCTATATTCTTTAAATGCAGAATGGGATGTCATGTACACTTCTCAATTAAGTCAGAAACACAAGAAGTATAATAGTGGAGTTCTCAGACTCTCATCTTGTGGTTCCTATCAATCTCAGGTTAGCTGTATTTGAATCCACAATGCCCAAAATAATACTTTGAAAGTCATCTTTACAGAGTGTGTGGTTTAACTTTTTAATTGCTGCTGTGCCTAAATCTGAAGAACCTCTCTAGCTGTTAACTCTGCATGTATCTGCCACAGTTTGGATAAAAAAGTTTTAAATATATCATTTTATTATTGGATCCTGTACATCTAAGTTTCTAATTTAACTGACTCCATATGCAGTGCAGGTCACTCTGCTCACAGAAGAGGGAAACATACTAGGCCGCAGGTTCCTCAAGTTATCAGAACATGTGAAAACTGGAGTTACATTGAATCTGCCAAATTATTTAGTTGAAGTTGGTGAAATTCACACAATCCCAGAAGGTATCTTTCTGCTATGCACGGTAAAATCTTCAGTTTCTAATGTAATCATGCAGTTTGGCAGAACAATTACTCCGTATGAAATAACATCTTCATTGACACTCTTAATAGTTATAGGCTTTAATAACATAGGGCTGTGTTACTTCATTTTGTTATTAAGTGAGTATGTAACAGTGTGCAGCTCTCCTTTTTTGTTTTGTTTTGTTTTGTTTTGTTTTTGTTTTTGTTTTTGTTTTTGTTTTTGTGTTTGTTTTTTGTTTTTTGTTTTGGTTTTTCATTTAAATGCACAGAACGTCAAAGTGGCGCTTCTTCCCATAAAGATATAGTTTCAATCACAAAAGGATTCAGTGTAAACAATAGCAAGTTCAGTAGGAGTCTCTCTGCTAAGCCTCTTCTTGAAAGTAAGTCAGCATCTTCCCACAGTAAGTATTATGGATTCTGTAAACATATTCTTTGTGTCATCTCAATTCCATAAAGCTCCTTGTGTGTTCATCTGAAGAGTGCATAAAAGTTCTGCCTCCTGTAGTATACTTAAAATCTTACTTGTAATAATAAATTTATTTAGTGATATGATGTATCAACACCCTTAAATTTAAAATATACTGTATGGAACATAAATGCTATGTAATTTTGTCTAGAGACCATTTCAAAGTAGCATCTGTTATGACTATTGCCCCAAAACAGTTTGTGAAGAGGCCTGTGTCTTTGCTTGCAATCTTGAATCCTTCTTCAGGCCTTGGACAAGCACAAAAGAAATCTTCGATGCCAGAGCAAGTGAATTTGAACAGTAGAAGCTCCAGTCTCGACAATTCTACATTGGGCACTGAAGTTGCCAAGAAGCCAATACGTGCTGGTAAGCTGTCATCCTTTTATTCCTACATCACATCAGATGCCTCACCCTTCTGTAATGTGTACTCACTAAATATGTGGCTCTTTGCAGCTCATGAGATCTTGTCTATTTTAAAGAAACCCATTATTTCTGGTCGCGCTTTAAGGGAAAGTGCATCTACAGAGGAGATTGAAACTAAGCAATCATCAGATTGTGCTCGCCTTGATGTTAAATTTGGGCCGAAGAATGATTTCCACAAGACACTTTGCAAAGAAAGCTCAATAGAGCACATAGATGAAGAAACAATCACTGTAGATACCAAAAGTGGCAGGCATACAGCTGCCGGATTAGTATTGCATCAGAGCTTAACTGGAACTCTAAGCAAGATTGATTCAGAATCGGTCGTCTTCAGAGGCAAGTTCTAGTTTTCAACTTGACATGAACATGTCCAGAAATTTTTATTTATTTTTTTAAACAAAACAAAACAAAACATATGCCAGCTTTGGCTAGTGATTGCATGTGCTATAATTTGATTTTACCTGTGCAGAAAATCCAACTGGAGAAACGCCTGCAGCTGCATATGAGCCACCCTCTAATCTATCCAAGGTAAAATCTAGAAACCTTCTGTGAACCTCTATCAAATTACCTTTTTCTCTTCTAATTCCCTCCTTTTCTTATTATTTTTAATACAGCAGCCCTCCCCTATCCCACATGAAACTTCAGTAGAAATAGGAATACAAGATGGAAAAGAAGAGGAAGCAAGTGGATGCTTGGACATGAAAAGAGAAGAAAGGTCCTTTAAATTTGCTGAGGAGGAACTGCAAAATTGTCAGGAGCCAAAAGAGTGTCAAGTTAAATTGGTTTGCCACAACGAATCTCAGTTAAATGCCCCTGAGTCAGCTGGCCTTTGTGACACTGAAGACAGTTTTGAGCTAGACACAAACACAATAGAAGAGGGCGAGCTCCTAAGTTTTGATCTTGGATTTTGAACAATACCTAGGACCAGGCATTCTTCTTCCGCTGCAGAACTTAATTGGTTTATCAGTATACACTTAAAGTAATAGTAGTTACCAAGTAATTAGCAGCATATTTGAGAACAAAACTTCTCTGACATCAATATATTGATTTGACTAATTTTCAAATAAGGAAGCCCTCATAGACTCAGGAAGCCATAAAGCCTGCATGACTTTTTACAAATTAGCTTGTATCAGTTTTAATTTAGCTTTGTTCGACCTTCACTTTCTTAACCTTTACAGTGCATAATTCAATTGTTTCTGGCAAGAAGAAACATTCTATATTCTTACAATGTCCCAAATGTAGTACTCCCTATTTACGAGTACTTTACTGCATCTTTTGGCACTAAACCATAATGTTACAATTTCATCCCAGATGAAAAGGCTCTTCTTTGACTTGATCAAGAACAAAACACAGTTATTTACAAGATACAATACAGTCCATATTCCTCATCAAGTATGATTGCTTGATTCCTTTGCTCTTTCACCTGTCATCCTGGTATCTGGACGGTACTCCTTTTTGTGATCTGTTGATGCTAAGCAATGCTTTGAGTAGATGTTTACTCTTTTTGGATAGGAGTTCCATATCTTGTGTACTGTTTTTTGCTGGATTTATAGATGTGTGAACTGTTCTCCTCGGCTCTGATGGACACTGTTATTACACAAGAGCTTTCAGTTCTCTGTTTCTCTTGGCTTTTCTGAATACTAAATAACTTTACCAAATCTTACTTACCCGTTGTTTATTGAAAGCAGTGGGAGAAGTTGATCTATTAGCATATGATCCAGAACGCTTGAGTGAAAAGCGAAGTGGAGAATGTGATCGTTTCCCTGACATGAAGAATATCAAGTAATGTTAAATTTCAATCTATACTATTATTGTTCTTCAAATAGCAGCCAGCATATATATGAATTTATATTTGGGTACTTACCCACTTCGTTGTTGGATGCAGCTCTTGTGAATGAAAAGGCAAGAGAATTTGGAGAAGTTTCTATTGATGATGGCTTTGAATGCCTTTTCCTGCAATATTACCAAATATTTACAAACAAACTTCATTGGTGGCCCTTTTCCATCAACCTTATGCACACTTTTAGAGCATTATTGAGACAAACACCAACAGTCCAAAAACATATTAAAGTGTGATTTTTCTTGCTGTCATTTATGGGCAAAGTGAAATTTACCTAGGCAAGGGAGGTAGGGCCTTTGTTGTTGCTCCTAGAAAAGCTGATGTCAAACAGTGACCTGACAGTAAAAGGCAAACAAACACTCATTATATATATATAAACTTACAAACACTGCCAAACTAATACATAAAAATGTTAAGGCAGGACCATAAGAATTCATACCTTGCTTGTGCTGACTCTGGTGTATGTCATCTTGAAAATAGATTGAGGCTTTTTCGAAACTATTGTTCTCATCTGACTTGCGTAAGGCACACATTGTATCCCTAGCTGAACGGGGGGATTAAAACAATACATTTTTAAAAAAAATTTCCAAGAATTTTGATGAGAAAATTATTCAGAATGAATTTGTAAGTACAGAAATTGAATTACATGGATTGACATAGCGTTTCCGATACTTTGGTGTAATCATAAACAACGATTGTTGCATAAGGCCGCTGCGGTTGATAAATTCTTGGTATGATCTGGATTTCTATTGTGCATGATCAAAAGGGTCAGCCTCAGCCATACATTTACTCATGCTACAAACAAAACCAAAACTTAAAAAAAAAAAGACTCTTTCCCCCCTCTATTTGGTAGTCATAATTTAGTCCAGCTTAAAGAAAAATATGCAGAGCTCTCATATCAAAATATCATATGATTATCTTACTTTCAAAGGAACACTACACTCTCCTTTTATCTAACAAAATGATAAGTTTTAATCCAAGACTGTCTTTTTGTTTGGTTTAGGACTTAGGAGTAAAGCACCACAAACGACTGACTATAAGCTCTCCAAACAGTTCATTGCTATGAAAAAAAGTGTACCTGTTCAATACAAGAGAATCTTAGTTTTGTATCAGAAAATTCATCAACTTTTTCATCCAAGAAAGTGTCCAGTTTTGATGCCACAGAACCCAAATGATCCACTGTGCTAATCACTGCTTTACTCACATAATCTTTCAGGCTATCCACCACTCTAATAAATTAAAAAAAAAAAACATGAATCAAACAAAACCATAAACCAACTTCAACTATATATATAAACATAATTAAACATCAACTTACAGCTGCTTCTGATCATCTTTCCCATATGACACCTCAAAATACTCTGCTGCTGAGTACAACTGTTTCCTCAAACTCTTCAATTCCTAGGAAGAAAACCCAACACATTTCTGTCATCAACACAACACCAAACCCCAAACCCCAAATCACATTAACAGACAGACACACAAACCTTCAGACTTTCAGTGAAGTGTAAGCTGTGCTGCATAAAGATTTCCTCAGAGTTTGAAGTTTGTGTAGGAGCATTTAATGGGAAAGAGGAAGGAGATTCACTTCCCATATTGAAGCCAAAGTTTTGGTCTGAGAGGCAAGAGAGAATCACGTGATTTTGGTTTAAAGTTATAGGCTCATAAAAACAATTTATTTCAAGTTCAGATATATATACATACACACACACTCAAGAAGGATATGATAAAGGTTTGGGTGGTAATAAAAAGGCAGTGAATTTTGAGGGGAATATGGAATGGAAGGGACAAAGATGCAATAATGCGATAAAGGTTTGGGTGGTAATAAAAAGGCAGTGAATTTTGAGGGGAATATGGAATGGAAGGGACAAAGATGCAATAATGCAGAGAGGTGGGAGGGCAGTGGGTGAGAATAATAGAGAGGATTTTGTTGGTTTTCTAGAATCGTAAGGGCAGTGGCCAAGGACCTTGTGGTCCAGTGGCATCAAACCCTTCCCTTTATACGGGAGGTTCAATAGGTTGAGAAAATAGTTATGAACAGATATTGCATTGTAATAGAGTTAGTAGTATTAAAAAAAAAAATAAAAAAAGCTAGAAACCTAAGAGCCAGTGGTTATGTTATGCTAAAAAATTTTGTAAGAAAGGAAAGGGTAAAAGCATTAAACATACTATTGTCCAAGCTAAGGATGCCTGTTTATTAACATTTATTTAGTGAGAGTATCTATGTTGGAGTTGTTTGTTCCCCTTTCTGTTCATCACCTTGCTTTAATTCACTATACTTCCCCATGTCAGTATGTCATGCCTACTCTCTCTGTAAATTTACCTACTTTCTTGTATTTTTTTTTTGAAAGGTACTTTCTTGTATTGAGACATGTGAAATAAGAGGTTTTGTACCCAGAGTGTTGGTTTAGTGGATAAGAGACTCCATTTAAGACTTACTTTTAGCGACAATGTGCAGTTTAAATTTAGTTTGGGTACTTTATGCACTCGGTGTTGGGATTTAGAGCTATATTGACTTGATTTACCTCTGCATAAGTTTAGGGGCGGGTTCATAGGGTCCAGGGTATAATTCTGTAAAATTGAAAAATCTGGAGAGGTCATTTCGTAGCGTGAAAAGTTTGAACTTTTCTAGCAATTTAAAACCTGGATAAATTATTACTGGCAGTGAAATTGGTCAATTAAAAATATGATTCTCTGGGAAAAGTGGAAAAATTGGTCAATTAGAATGTGATTCCTTGGGGAAAGTGGAAAAATGACCAAATTCTTTTTTTTTTCTAGGCAACGAAAATGTGTGAAAAAAAATTCAATTAATTTTGTCCTTTATTTTCCTTTATTATTTGCATGTGGTAATGGTATATTGCAATTTTAAAAAATTACTTAAAAATTTAGACAAACCAAATGTTAGATTGAACTTGTTTGTTCCCCTTTCTGTTCAGCTTGCTTTAATTTACTATCCTGCAAGCCTGTATATTACGCCTACTTTCTGTGTACATATACCTACTTTTATTAAGACAAGTAAACTACTATCTTGTCTTGACTCTTCTATTGAATTGAGTTTTTGTTATTAATTAAATTACAAATTTATGGAAAGATGAATTAAGTGAGAATTCAACACCACAAAACATTAGTTTGTTAAGAAGTTGAATCAATGGTAAAATTAAGAAATAGTTATTTTTGTTGATTTATGATGATAAAGTGACATCTCTTGTCTATTTTTGACAAGCTAGTTTGAATTGAAAGGTGCAAGGCTCATAAAGTAGTAGGAAATTTTCACATTTGAATATGGATATAGAGAGGGTATGTAGGGTGAGAGACTTTTGCATTAATAGGGGTGGATGGACTGTTTCTTTCATATCCATATAGCGTGGAATTTTGAATACTCTAATTAATGTTTGGGATGAGGATACATCATACATCTTAACTCTTAAGAATAATGCCAACCACTTATACTTCAAATAAAAAGTGTGATTCTTTTTAAAATAAAATTGAATTTAAATTTTGTAATAATTATTTAAAAAATCTCAAAGAAAAAGAGTTAGATAGGCTGTTAAATTTCATACGAAAAGGTAATTAGCATTTGAATTTTAAAAAGTTGTGATTAAGTACATCAACTTATCATTTTTGTGCATTTGATCCCAATAATCGATTATTCACAAAAAGAATTTGGTAATTTTCAATATAGCAGCTTACATTTCAAGTTACCTATGCAAATTAACAATTAAATAACATTCAAATATTAAAATAACAAAAATAAAATTAAAAAATACATAAAATTATTTTTTTAAAATTAAAATCATTTAACGGGAGTAACAAAAAAAATATTTTTATTTTTTAAAATGCGGCTCCCTTTTTATTATTATTATTATTATTATTATCTAAAAAGTAATTACAAATAAAACTAATCAAAACAAAATATTAAAAAAAATACAAAAAGATGCCGATTGGTAGCCTTTTTTGTACTTTACAAATTTTTAAGAAATGAAAGCTTGCAAGATATGTAAGCAAATAATAATAATAATTTTTCACAAGACAAACCACATCATTTTGCCCCCCTCCCGGAGGGTGGAGACAAACTTAGATACCAACAAAACCATTTAAAAAAATGTTAAAAGTTATATAACCTCTAATCTACATCTCTAAGAGCATCCTTAGCCGTGGATATTTCAAGGTTTTTAGAACAGTGCAAGCATATATGGATGAAAGAGAAAGCAAGAGAGAGAATGATTGAGTTCATCTACAAGAAAGGGTTATTATTCGAACAGTAATGGAACGCATGGAATCTAAAGTCCAACCGTTGCAAGATCGCGTGACAGTCACTTGTCGCGCCCGCTGGGCGCATTAGACGCGTCTGACATTAATTTTTTTCTTTTTCATTTTTTAAAAATCAAATTTGCTTTATTTCCTTTTCCTCCCTTCCCATTTTCTCTTTTCTAATCACATTTACAAAAACTCTAAAAAAACCTCCAATGTTCTAACTAGTAGCTAGTCCACAAGATTTCCTAGTAGAGGTGGATGAAATGATATTATTTTAAAGGTTGAGATATCTTAGCTGATAGTAAGTATATTTCTTTGCTCTCATAAGTAGATCAATTGATTTTGGAGTAGTATGAGTCCCAACAATTGCATTGTGAAAATTTTACTGAATTATTATATGCATGTGATTTAAAGACGAGAAATTTTGTGCTTTGCATTCTAGCTATCCATAAAAATAAGAAACATTAAATTGTGAATTCCATATTTCCATGTGCAACAAATATGATGTTCATGCGCGCCTCCAGCAAGTTATTATAAATAATTGCATGCCTGTTTCACGGAATTCTGTTGTCTTTTGGACTGAGCTTTACTTTTCAATTCTCATTTTCTGGTGACCCCTCCTACGTTTTAATGAAAATAAATAAATAGGGAATAATTTTAAGTACGTCCTGTGACAAATTTCAGCTACTGAGTTTTGAGCCTTGTCTCTTCTCCTAAATATTATCTACTGAATTATTGAGCTAAGTCTGTGCGGACTTATGTGACGTGGTCTATGTAGGTGAGATAAAAATTATTTCTTCCAATTTAATTAGAGGTCTTAAATTTAAACATTTGCTAATAAAGCTACCTTAAAGTTGGAAAAAAGAGAGGAAGTAATTTGACAGCTTTTGAGATTTTTAAAAAAAAATGTAATTATGTTTGGATGAAATTCATGGGTTGTGGATACACATAATTATTTGAAACAGATTAGGCCAACCTGGATTCTCCACTCAAAAATCTTTTTAGTACAGACATAACTGCATAAGCCCACATGCATGGGACTAACAATGAGAGTAAAAAAAAAAAAGTTTTAGAAGGATTGATAGGGTTCATTTACTTCATTTTTCTATTTTTTCATTTCCAATTTTTCATTTCTCCAGTTTTTCATTTTTCCTTCTTCATCCCTCAAGTTTTCTATTTCTCCAGTTTTCTAATTTTCCTTTTTCATTTCTCCAATTTCTCCATTTCTTTAGTTTTAGTACATAGTTTGATTACAAAACAAAATACAAAAAACTTCATTAAATACAATCATCCCATATAACATTTGTATATTTATACAACAAAGATGATAACAACAACAACAACAACGTAACAATAATGGTAGGAGGTTAGCTGTGAACAAGAGAAAAAGAAAAAGGAATTATAATAACAACAACAACAACAACAACAATAATAATAATGGTAGGAGGTTAGCTGTGAACAAGAGAAAAAGAAAAAGGAATTAGTTGTGCGGAAGACAAAAGACAAAAGGAATTCGCTGAAGAAGAAGGCTACTCCCAGCAGGTTTCGTGCATTTTCCATTTGGAAGAATGGAGAACTCAGTTTTTGTTCTCTCCAAAATTGCATAGAAATGGAAGAATGGAGATAGAAAATTATTTTAGAGAATTGGTTTTAGTAAACAAGTTTTCCATTTTTCATTCTTCCACTTCTCCAATTCTTCATTTTTTTGGAAAATCCTCCATTTTTCAAAGTTACTAAATGACCCCATAATTTTTTCAATAATTTTATTCTTATTAACATTTTCTTGGATTCATTGCATAGAGCATTTCCAATTATTATTATTTGGATCATGATACACATGGCTGTGTGAGCCATACTATTAATATGTATATTTAGTATACAAATAATATATTTTTAATATATTAAAAATGTATATTGTATTTAAAAAAATACATTATTTGAGTACTGAAAATACATTATTTTGTATAATGTACATTCAATACACGAATAATGTACTTTTAGTATATTAAAATGTACTTTTTGTTATGGTCCACACAATAATTTGTCGAGCACTTCTAGTATAATTTGTTAATTACGTTATTACATAATAATGAAGTATATTCAGTGCATAAAATCTTAAAGCAAATTTCATTTAATTCGTCACCAAAAAAAAAAAAGGTGTCAAGAACAGTGTTGACAATGTTGATCAGTAAAGAAAAAGAAAGGCAGAATAGTAGATAATCAGCAATTTGCGATAACGTTAATGGTGGTTGAGAATTCTTTTTCAAATCCTTGTCGTTATTGTTGCCATTATTAATCAATTAATTAATGTGTTTTTTGGAATCTGTGGCAATAAAATAAATTAAACGTTGTTGGGCATATTATTAGCCACAGATCAGAATTGATGCCATACTTCTAGCTGTAAGTACGTACAATGCCCAGTAGTGTTGGATTTTGAAAGTCACGCACTGCTTCTGTTCACCACTATAACTCCAATGGCCGGTGAAAGGGAAACACACAACTTATTGTAATTTAATGTTGTGTTTCATTTTATTTTAAAGTTTAAAACTTATAATGGGAATATAGATATAGATTTAGGGTTTATTGCGTTAATAAGGTTAAGCACAAGAAATAAGAATGAATAATTAAAAAATTCGTTACCTAAAATCCCCTCCGGTCTAGTTACTTAATGGTTTTACCCAAAATCCACTCCTAAGACATTTATTTAATGCGACTTATATAGAGATGGTAGGGAGACATAATTCAGGTCCTAGGCATGTTCGTTATGTGTTGAGGGTGCACTGGGTGGTTGAGTGGTAGTTCTGTTCCCTCCACATGCCTTACTAAAGCTGACGAGTCATGCGCATGTGATATGACAACACTATGTGCTTGGTTCGTGCTTATTCGGATTATTAATGGACAATCACTATGGGTTCTTCATTCTAGGAATGGTTTTACCGATCAACTCTGGTCGGAAATAATCTAGTAAGTGAAATTTATGCTCATTGAATAAACAATAACATCCCTCCCGACTACAATCATGGTCGGGAAACCACAGGACTCACACGACTCCTACTACTTCAGAGCGGAAAGTGACGGTGAGGACCCTGCATACGACTCCCAAGCGCAAGACAAATACGACGAGGTCATATTACCTATCAATAGGATTAGTGATTTTTTATTTTTGATTTGATTTTTTTGTTCATATACAATATTGGTGCTTTGAATCTCATTATATTATGATCAATAACTGCCTTAATTATTTTATTTTTGTATTTTTAAAACCTTTAATCCAATTATAGAGTCATATATAACCAAATAACAATATTGGTAATCATTCTAATTCCAACTTATTACCAAACATGCAAACTATTTTCACCAAAACTCATTCCAATTACCAAATATTGGACTCCCATTTCAATTTCGACTCTCATGTTTAAACCAAGCACACTCTTCATGTTTACTATTTTATCTTTAAGGAATAAGGTTCAAATTGGCCATTGAACGTGATGGTTTTATCGGGACCGGGTCCACCATAAACCGGATATAATAATATATAACGAAACATGAAATGGTAATATTATTGATTGGGGCGTGAGGCCCAGCAGAATATGTACAAAGCCTAAAGGTACTGGCCCAAGAAATGGCAGCCCAAATAATAAATAAATAAATAATAGGGGGATAGTAAATAAATAATAGAGAATACCCACTCATGCTGCCACTAAGACTCGAACCCAAGCACACCAACCAGGCAACCATGGAGGCAGACCTGACCACTGAACAATTGAGTCGATCATGATATGAGGGATGCCCTACTTGGACCAGACCCCCCCCCCCCTTATATTGTTGATGGAGTCCCCAGCACCCTCCAAGTGTACGGGGTCAAGACGATGCCACCTCTCCACCAAACACGCATCCCACGTCTTCCTACGACAGCCTTCCACCATCCACCTGCCCAAGCTCTTGGTCAAACTCCGCAGAATAAGGTACGAAGGACACGCCGCTACGCACCCGAGAGCCTGCCCGGGCGCCACGCAGTCGTCCGTGCGCGATGGGCGCGGCTTTCGCGCTCGGTAGCGGCACGACAACCGCCACCAAGCGTGACAAGGTGCGTTGGTCGTGCGCTGAGGGGCACAACCGCCGCACCGTGGCCCTAGGCAGCGATTGCCACCCACGGCGCCCCCTCCGGGTGGCCAACACCCCCACTTTCTCCATGTCACTCCCCCTACCCCACTCCATAACCGTCATGTCACTCCCCCCACTCACTCCATGTCACTCCCCTTACCACTTACTCCATGTCACTCCCCCTACCCCACTCCATAACCGCCACGTCACTCACCCCACTCACTCCATGTCACTCCCCTTACCACTTACTCCATGTCACTCCCCCTACCCCACTACATAACCGTCATGTCATTCCCCCCACTCCATGTCACTCTCCCTACCACTTACTCCATGTCACTCCCCCTACCCCACTCCATAATCGCCACTCCCCCATTCACTCCATGTCAATCCCCCTACCACTTACTCCATGTTACTCCCCCTACCCCACTCTATAACCGCCATGTCACTTCCCCCACTCACTCCATGTCACTCCTCCTACCACTTACTCCATGTCACTCCCCCTACCCCACTCCATAACCGTCATGTCACTTCCCCCACTCACTCCATGTCAATCCTCCTACCACTTACTCCATGTCACTCCCCCTACCCCTCTATAACTGTCACGTCACTCCCCCACTCACTCCATGTCACTCCCCCTACCCCACTCTATAACCGTCACGTCACTCCCCCTACCCCACTCTATAACCGTCACGTCACTCCCCCTACCCCACTCCATAACCGTCAAGTCATTCCCCCCACTCACTCCATATCACTTCTTTGGGCTTGGCCCCAACTAGAAAATTGGGCTTATATCCCATAACCCCATCATAAGTCCCCCACTTCTTATAGTTATTAGATAATGACTATGAGAAGTATAAGACATAGGCCCTGCCAACCTCCTTAAACTTTCAATCAGGTATCTCCTTCTCAAATTCAATAACCTCCCCACTTAGTTAAGCTCTCCTATTCCACCATCCTCAAGTCAGCCTCTTGGTATGATCGCATGTTCCTCTTACGCCACAAGATGTTAGGCTAGTAGACTACGACCCCTTTAACCCCTTGGGTGCTAGGTGTTCCACTAACACTAGAAGTATGCCCATTCGACCTCATAGGCTCCACGTGGATTTCATTAGTCATGGCGTCCATTGAGGAGCGGGATAGATGATAAGTCAACCGCTGAGAAGCGGGATAGATGATAATTCGACCGCTTAGAAGCGGGATAAGTGATAAGTCGACCGCTGAGAAGCGGGATAGATAATAAGTCGACCACTGAGAAGCGGGATAGATGATAAGTCAACCGCTTAGAAGCGGGATATATGATAAGTTGACCGCTGAGAAGCGGGATATATGATAAGTTGACCGCTGAGAAGCGGGATAGATGATAATTCGACCGCGTAGAAGCGGGATAGATGATAAGTCGACTGCTGAGAAGCGGGATAGATGTTAAGGTCGTTGGCCTTTTTTTTTTTTTTTTGCAAGCTAGGTAGCGTACCTTTCCTTGCAGGCCCAGATGCGTAGTGTGGGGTGTTCGCCAAGTTCTCAGGGATACCATCCCATTGATTTAGGGCTGCTTGCTTCTCCATGCTAGCCTCACACACTTGTCTTTTTTCTTTTTCTTTTTCTTTTTCTTTTTAACCGATGTCTCGGCCTGATGCCAAGTTAGTAGTAAGAAATCTATAGTTGTGAAAGCATGTACGAGCTTTCATTGAAGAAAATAAAGAGAACATATATACAAGTTGTATATAAATACCTCGAAGGCTTATTCTCGCGAACCTAGTCGATCTCGAAGGTTTATTCTTGCAACGCCTTTTTTCACTTCCTCCAAGCTTATCCAACCCTTATGCCAAGTTCGTATGGTTTTAGGTCGTTCCTTATTTGTCCCATACCAGTAGTTATTCTTCCCCTATTCTTTGGCAAGCTCTTTGGTAACATTCATGAGCCGTCTGTTGGTCCCTCGCACCACTCCAATCCCATTGGCAGTGTGAAATTTTAGGCACATGTGTTTCATTGATATGATTCCATTTACATCCGTAGTCCTGGTCTTCCCAAGATGATATTATGGGCGTACGTGATTCGAACAACGACGAAGTCCATCTCGGCTTCCTGTATGTTTGGGGGGACTCCTAACTCCACAGGCAACCGTATGGATCCCTCGGTCTCAATAGTATCCCCGTAAACCCAGCGAGTGGAGTTTAGAGCTGTCAATGCGGGCTGGCGAGCCCCGCCCCGCCGAAGCCCGCCTTTGTGGCGGGGCGGGCTAAAAAGCCTGCCTAAAAACGGGCCTAAATAGGGGCAGCCCGCCCCGCCCCCCTAAGGCCCGCAGGGCCCCGCTTTTTTTAACACACTGTCAAACATACTATATAATCTAATAATCACAATATATAAACATAATGTATAGTCAAATATACTGTAATATATAAACACACTGTAAATGTTACATTCATAATATATATAATAAATTAGTAATGTATAAACATTAAACACAATGTCATAATGTAATATATATAAATAAACATTAAAACTAAACACACTGTAACGTATATATAATCCGTAATGTAACTAATACTGTAAATCTAAAAATCAATATATATAATAAATTAGTTTTCTAGTTTCTACACACTAACACACTGTAATGTATATAATCCGTAAATACGTAATGTTTAATATATAAACATTAAACACACTGTAATAAATTTATAAATATAATATATAATTATATATACAGAAAAAGATAAGATAAATTACCTGTTGAGTGTTGAATGTTATTGCTGAACGTCGGACGGAGGTGGTTGCGAACTTGCGATCGCGAGTCGCGACAGAGAGAGATGCGACAATTCGAGAAATCCGAAATTCTGAATGTGCCGAATGGGATTGGAGAAGCGGCTGGGCCCTAGGGTTGTTTCTGCGCACTTTATAACTAAAACTAATCCTAACTCAATTAAAACTAAAAATAATCATAATATTTTTTTAAGCCCGCCTAGCCCGCCCTAAAACGGGCTCCTAAAATACAAGCCCGCCCCGCCTAGCCCGGCAGGCTAAGCCCGTTTAGACGGCTCTAGTGGAGTTTTGACCGGTCGGAGCTGATCCGGGGCTAACCCTAGCTTCATAAAGACATCGTAATACATCACGTTTACACTACTCCTGTGTACACTAAGACCCGTCTCACCTCGGTTCTGTTTATTCCCATCGAGATGAACAAAGCCTCGCGGGACGAGATTCCCTTACCTGGGAGGTCGCCTTCCGAGAAGGTAATACTTTCTTATCTTTGCTTCCTAAGAACATGAGATTCCTCCACCGACCCTACATATTCTTCTTCGGCTCCCACGGGAGACCATCCCCCGAAAATCACATTTATAACTGAGCACTTGCCCATATCTGTGGACTCCTTGGCAGGTTCATCTTCAGACGGAGTAGGGCAACGAGGGCGCCCAACCGGCCCCTTCCTCCACATGTTCCCGTGGTTCATCCTATTCCAATCAATGTAGTTTCCTAGCTGACCCGATTGAACGAGGGCTTCTATCTCCTTTATCCAAGCTTGACATTCATCTGTGCTATGCCCATATCGGCGATGATAGCGACAATATTTTCCCTGGTCGGGGACTGCTACGTAACCTTGCTCGGTAGGTTTCACTAGTTGGCACTCTTCAGCGTATGTTAGTATCTCGTTAAGCAAAGCCCTAAGGGGGGGGGGGGGTGAGAGGTAGTACTGTCAAAATGGGCCGAAGCCCGCCCCGCAGCGGGGCGGGTTAGGGTCAAGAAAACTTAGGCCCGCGAAAATGCGGGCCTAACGGCGATCGGCCCGCGCCTGCGCGGGCCGACCCACGGGTCAAGCACAAATTAATTAAAAAATAAATAAATATATAAATATACATACATACATACATATATATATATATATATATATATATATATATATATATATATATATACAGTAACACACAGTACTAATTCAAATCCAAATCCTATTTGAATTAGTACTGTGTGTTACGTACTGTTTATATATATATATATATATATATATATATATATTTATTTATTTATTTATTTATTTATTAGATATGTTAGTATGTTACTTAATTTAACATGAAAGTAAAATAATAATAAAAAAGTAAAAAGCTCGCGGGCCAGCCCGCGAGGCCCGCCAACCCGCACGGGGCGAGCTAGGGTTGCATGAATCCTAGCCCGCGGGCCTAACGGGCCGGCCCGTAAAAGCTCGCCAGGAGATAGGCCCGCGGTGGGGCGGGCTGGCCCGCTTTGACAGTACTAGTGAGAGGTGCCGCAGAGGGGGTTTTCGCGGGAAGACGAGGGGCCCACGAGGGTGGCACCCTTTGGACTCCTACTGGGTTCTATGGGCTGCTGCTAGACACACCTTTCCCTTTATTCAATGGATTCTTTTCTACTGTCCCTTTCTTATTGACGGGTTCCTCCCCCTGGGGTTTATTCGCGAGGTTTTCCTCCCTGCCCCCTTTGAGTCGGTTTGCTTCCTCAGCTTCTGCGTATCTATCGACCTTTGCCATGAGGTCGACATATGTACACGGGGTCTTACGCCTCAAACTCTTAAAGAGTTCTCCCGCCTTTAGGGCGTCTATAAACATCACAATGGCAGATTTATCGTCTAGGTTTTCCACGTCTGCCTCCTCCTTCCGCCAATGGACCAGGAATTCTGTCAGAGATTCTTCTGCCCCTTGCTTCACAGTAGTGAGATGCGTAAAGTGTTTTTGACCCTTCTTTCTTCTAATGAAATGGGTAATTAATTCCACCACCGGTCGTGAAAAGAATCAATAGAGTTACCATTCAGATTGGTGAACCACTGTTGAGCTCGCCCCGCTAGGATGCAGAAAAAGGCCTTGCACATCGTTGCTTCGGAGGATCTTACTAGTGTCATGGTGGCTTGATAAGCCATGATGTGTTCCTGAGGGTCTTCCAAACCGTCAAAACGCTTGACACTCGGGAGCTTGAAGTTAGGTGGGAGGGGCTTCCTCATTATCTTCTGGGTGAACGAAGGGGTCACCGTGATATCGGGTACCTCTGGGAGGTCACCATGTTCTTTCCAATGGAGTAATTTAGCGATCTTGGCATCTACCTTTTTCGCCCAACCCTCGGGGCCCATTTTCTTCTGGGAGGAGCCCGCGAACCCCCTACGAGCCCCTTTCGCCAACGGGGTATGATACATGCTTTCTCCTTCTGACTCCTCGGCGGGTTGGGGGACCTTCTTGGGAACCTCGTTTCCCTACTCAGATTCATGGTCGAGGGAGGCCCGCAGGCTTCTCCTCGCGTTACGCTCATCCTGAGGTGAGCTAAGCCCACCTTCAAGGTTACCAGGGCGTAGGGCCACAGGGATCTGCCTCGGAGGCCCGTTCACGGTGTTAGCACCTCACAGTGTACGGGGGGCAACGTCAACCTCCTGCGGGGTAGAGTAGGCCCTTTCGGTTCCTCTTCCGGCTCTTGCCATTCTGACGGGAGTATCTCCGCCTCTAAAGGAAGGCGGAGCTTGCCTAGCTGCGTCTCACGTTTCCCCATTAACCCCATGTTGCAAATTAATGTTTTTCGACTCGGCCATTTCGGCGTACTTGGGTTTGTACAAGTACTGATAGAGACTAGGAACGTGTACCTTTAGCAGCGTTCCCCACAGACGGCGCCAATGATGGTTTTATCGGGACCGGGTCCACCATAAACCGTATATAATAATATAGAGCGAAACATGAAATAGAAATATTATTGATTGGGGCGTGATGCCCAGCAGAATATATACAAAGCCCAAAGGTACCGGCCCAAGGAATGACGGCTCAAATAATAAATAAATATATAATAGGGGGATAGTAAATAAGTACTAGAGAATACCCAACCATGCTGCCACTAAGACTCGAACCCAAGCACACCAACCAGGAGAGGAAGACTTACCACTGAACTTGTAACACCCCGACTCGGCTTGCCGTACAGCCGGAGTAGTTACCGCCACAACTAGAGTGAATTCTATCACATCTTTGACAAACTCCACTCTAAGTGCACAGGCTAAATAGAAACGCTTCACAACAACTATCACCCAACATAGTCATATATATATATATATATATATATTTGAGCTAAAAAGGGCTTAGCTAACCAGTCATATACATATCTACCTATATATACAAGGATGTGCCCGGTGGGCCAAAAGACCAGTTCGGATTGATCACAATCCTACTAACCCAGCTCATAAACCGCTAAGGTTACAAAAAAATATTTACACAAAAGATAAAGTTCCCAAAGGTTTTTTCGAGGTATACCACCTACTCGATCTGTTGGTATACCGGGCCCGTAACCATTCCCCACACTAGATGCCACTCCCCTTCAAACCAAGTGATATGGTCTAGGAAGCGAGATGTGATGTTCATCATAGACTATTCATCCCAAAATTCTGGAGGACTCGAGTCACAAGGGTGAGGGTAATGAACAACAAACTCTAGAGGATTACTTCCCTCCAAGCTTTCTATGGGGTAAAAACCAAAATTGGCTTGGACATAAGGACCATCGGAAATGGAAAAACTATCTACTGCAGGTGAGCTATCTGGAGCCATAGGAGCATAGCCAGGTGCGTAAGGGTCGGCACCTATCATCCACGGTATATACACCTCGTAGCCCATCCCTGGGCATGTGTACTCCGGTGAATCCTGGGGGTTCGCTGGGCTACACGAGCCTACACTAGATGGCATCTGTTATGAAACACAATGAAGTGTAGTTAGCACGACGGCTAAGTAAGGAGATTCATAGGTCACCCAAAACTAAATAAAGGTTTTGGAAAATAGATATTTGAATACTTTAATACTTAGCTCATAGGCTGAGACTCTACCTGCAACAAGTTATGAACAGAGACTTGCCCAATTGGCAAACATGCCTTTAACAACACTACAACAGTATGAATCTTCCTTTCTCTTCAACGAGGTCTCTTGATAAGTGTTTACTTACCAAAGAGGTCCATTTCTTAATATATCATTAATCAACTAAGGTTGGATTTTACTTCACCTTTCACGGTGTGCAAGAATTTGGGACTCTTCCCAACATAGAGATTTCTCTCATTTTCATTCGGTTTAGGCAAGGCATGTCTTACTAGACTATCCTGCCTCCATCTTTGAAAGTTATAACAATTATCAAGCAAATCAACAAATAGTGAAAAATCATGGATTTTACATTTTGATTTCAATCAGATTATTTGAAATTTTCCTCACAAGGAACTTTCCACTAACTTTCGCCTCAACGAGGGCTCACCAACTTCCCTTGGTGCTTAAACTTTCATCACATCTCCTTTCATCGTAGCTACAGAGTAACTACATTCTCATATCAAAAGTCCACTTAGTTTCTTTGTAGAAAGCACATTCTCATATCAAAAGTCCACTTAGTTTCTTCTTCGAAAGCGTGAGGCCTTTGGAGTATTCTGCTTAACTCCCTCTCTGACCACTTGGATCATCGAACTCGGGTTCAATGGTCATCCCCCGGTCTAATACTGATCCCCTGGACGTAAGGTTCGTTAGAATGATTCCTAGCTGGCCCTACTAGGTCCATAAAAACGACACCTACCCGAACTTCATAGAGTAACTATAAGTGTGCACACCCTCGCAGGAATATGTCATCCTAACGAGTTATATAGTACTCGGCGAATAGACTTCGCCCACAGTATGAATGATCATACAACATAACAACCATCCGAAGGTCCTCCTCAACTTACTTAGAAATTAAGGTTTTCAAAACATTCTTTCTTTTCTTGAACAAAAAGACATTTTGGATATACTTCATATTCAAGTCTCATACTTGAAATCAATCCACCTCCTTTACCAAGTCCAAAAGTTTCCTTTTCCTTTTCAAACACTTTGATAGTATACTAATTACCATTCACCGAGGTGATTAAGTATAACTATCATAACCTTGTCAATGTCACATTTCACATGTTCATGACATACAACATATACATATGTATATATAACATATAACCTCTCATATTACTTATACATATATACATACGGTACATGTACTATATATGATATATAAATCATACATATGTTTATATCTATGCACAATCACACACATACTATATATGTATATTCATGCTAGATATATATTTAACATATATGCAGTACACACAACACACACACACGGCATCACTATATATATATATATATATATATATATATATATATGTATATTATACCCGGTATACTCATATCACGATTATATGTACTTGTTTACAAAATATGATCTTCACATAGCATATATGTTTATATTTCCTACTAACATGCACACAATTAAATTTCAACATAGAATTCCTAATTTCAGCTATCAATTATTTAATTTCAAGTAACCTTATCCGACTTAAGGAATCCCTTACCTCAAAAGCGATTTATATCTCTTTAGAAACGTTCTTGAATTATTTTCCCCAAATGTTCACCTAGAAACCCTAGGAAAATTCAACACCATAACAACATATTTAAGAGATTTCTACCTAGAATTAGGATCTAGGGATGAAAATAAAGCCTTTAACCGAATAAAATTAAAGTTTTACCGAGTATTGAAGAACTTGTGAAGAGAATTTGGCTATGGATTCTTGAGCTTCAAGGAAGAAGATGAAGACTAATACTCTCTCTCTTCTCTCTTGTTTATTTCGGCCAAGGGGGGTGAATGGGAGATCAATCCACTAAATTCTACTCTTTAATTAATTTAATAATGATTTGTGGTGAGTTAAAGTGACACTTGTCACATTCTTGTGGTGAATCTTGGAATATCTTTGGCTTGCCAGTTATGGGTTAAAACAGATATAATTACAGTAGAAAATATTTTAGTTAGGAATGATTTTGAAACCAAAATTATTCCGAACTCGATCCTAACCTTAAATTCTAAAATCGGACAATGTTCGGTACATCGCGAAATACGGCGATGCTAAGGTCGAAATAAATTTTCACTCTTATCGGTTAATCTAATTTCAACTTAACTGAGTAGGAAGTTCATGGTTAATGGTATAGTGCATACAGTCCACTTCCTAGGGCAATCTGAACTGAATGCATGTTCCTAAAAATTTTACGGTTCGTGACCGACACGCATGTTCGCAGCTTATTAACGACTATTCTAACTAGTAAAAATCATTTTGAAATATCTGTAGATCATAACTCATGTATGTCAATGCCTTAGAATAAAATATTTTTTTTTTCGAACTCTAGGCTTATTGGAACGAGTGGAGTGTTACAGAACTATTGAGTGGATCGTGATCTGAGGGATGCCCTGCTTGGACCAGACCCCCCCCCCCCCTT
>NC_044927.1:20220879-20233486 GCF_003576645.1 Ipomoea triloba
TTGGACCAGCCCCCCCCCCCCTTTATACGGTTGATGGAGTCCCCAGCACCCTCCACGTGTACGGTATCAAGACAGCGCCACCTCTCCACCAAACACGCGTCCCACGTCTTCCTACGACAGCCTTCTACCATCCACGTGCCCAAGCTCTTGGTCAAACTCTGCAGAAGAAGGTACGAAGAACACACCGCTACGCACCCGGGAGCCTGCACGGGCGCAACGCAGCCGTCCGTGCGCGATGGGCGCGGCTGTCGCACTCGGTGGTGGCACGGCAGCCGCCACCAAGCGTGACACGGCGTGCTGGTCGTGCCCTAAGGGCCGCGACCGGCGTGCCTGTGGCGCCGTGGTGCTGGGCGGCAATTGCCGCCCATGGCGCCCCCTCGACGAGGGTGGCGGGTGGCGCTCCTCCCCTTCCTCCTGCTATGCACGGATCATCCTCTTTGCTTGCAGCCTAGGCCTCCTTCCATATCCATATCCCTAGTGATCACGTCACTCCCCCCACTTTCTCCATGTCACTCCCCCCACTCACTCCATGTCACTTCCCTTACCACTTACTTCATGTCACCCCCCTACCCCACTCCATAACCGTCATGTCACTCCCCCCACTCACTCTATGTCACTCTCCCTACCACTTACTCCATGTCACTCTCCCTACCCCACTCCATAACCGTCACGTCACTCCCCCACTCACTCCATGTCACTCCCCCTACCCCACTCCATAACCGTCATGTCATTCCCACCACTCACTCCATGTCACTCCCCCTGCCACTTACTCCATATCACTCCCCTACCCCACTCCATAACCGTCACGTCACTCCCCTCACTCACTCCATGTCACTTCCCCTACCACTTAGTCCATGTCACTCCCCCTACCCCACTCCATAACCCTCACGTCACTCCCTCCACTCACTTCATATCACTTCTTTGGGCTTGGCCCCAACTAGAAAATTCGGCCTATATCCCATAACCCCATCAAAATGAAATGTGAAAATGCAATTTGGCCACTGAACGAAAAAAAAAAGTGCAATTAGGCCACTCAATACTCCAAATGTATGCAATTTCACTTGATAACAGTAAACACCCCATCTAGTACGTTGCATGTTGACGTGGACGATGATTTGGCATTTTTTTTTAAAATTTGTATGCAATTTTACTTCATAGTGCAGGTCCTATCATTATAATTTACAAAAAATCTGCTACAGTACCTAGTTTTTGTTGTATGAACATATACACCCTTCAAATATTTTTCAGCAAATCAAACGGGTTATAAGAAATTAAAACTGCAAATTGATGAAACTACGAACTGATGAATTTCAATTTGATGAAACCCAAAGCAACAATGAAACAAATAGGGATTTTAGGCGTGATTTGAGAATTTTACAGTTGATTTGGAGATTTTTGATAGACGTTTTTTTTTTGAAAGAATGATTGAAGCTTAGTTTGCCTAATTTGCCTAGTGGTGGAAGAAATAGTAAAGAAAAAAAGGAAAGGACCAGGTGCGTACTAGAACAGATTTTATGCAAGAAAAGGGTTTTCAAAAAAATAAATGAATTTTTTTTTTTAAAAAGTGTCAAGTCAGTTTCTATGTCAACATGCAACTTGTAGATGTGGTGTTAACTTGCTATCAGGTGAAATTACATACATTTGAAGTGTTGAGTGGCTTAATTGCACTTTTTTTTTTCGTTCAATGACCAAATTACACTTTCACATTTCGTTTAGTGGCCAATTTGGACCTTATTCCTATCTTTAATCATGTGAATTGATCCCATATTGCTAGAGTAATCAAAATAAACTTAGTCTGTTCATCCTGCCACATAATAACATCTATCCAGCCACATAATCAGAGGGTGGGATGAGAATTTAGAAACTATGTTATTTAGTTAGAGTTACTAAATTTCTAACTTAATTCTTTTTTTTAAAGATATTACTCCGTATTATTGTATTTTTTATTTTTATTTTTATTTTTATTGTATCTATTTATGATATCCTAAGACTTTGTTGCTATGTGTATGTACGACATGCTCCTATGAGAATTTGTTTACCATAAAAAAAATCTAAAAATCAATCACAATTGTTCATTTGAAAAGATCTGACAACTCTAAAACAATTAAGGAGAAAAAAATAAGGACATTTGAGTAATTTTTAAACTTTAAATTGTAAATTGTAACACTACACAGTGCACTTTGTAATAAAGTGCACATTGTAGCGTTGCAAAGTGCACTTTTACATGAATTTTAAAGTGTACTTTGTAACACTATATAATGTTGGAATTTTAGCTTTAAATGACATTTAAGTGACAATTTTGTGGTACAAATATATGTGGGTTCACTTTCGATTTGAATCGGGTCAAAGTAGATTCTAGTTCTTTATAGTGAGACAACAAGATTGATATATTGTGCGCTCAAAACAGATAATGGGTGAATGAGAAATTGATTCTCAAAATAGATCTATTTGAGTTAAAAATGGAGGTGGGAAGGCTTTGTAAAAGCACTTGTCCCATATTGGTTTGGGAAGTGGGTTACTCGAAGTAACCTTTCTACTGTTACGGAATTTAATTGCAAATTAATTCCAAATTCCAATCTATATGTTTAGATTTAACTCTAGAATAGTGGTGGTCAGTTTTGGAGGTTACAGTCTGGGTATTTACCCAGGTTTGAATGCCATTAGTGAATGCTATTTATTCCATCTTCTCCTACAAATAATAGCCTTAGTGTTGGACAGATTGTTTGAGCTAATTTTGAACTTGAAAAATCGTTGATTTTCTCTCTTCCTCTCTCGAAATTGTTTTCTTACTAAGAAAAATTTTGTCAACATCTTCCGTAATTTGTATGGAGTGCTCAACCTATTGTTCTCATTCGCCGGACCTTTCATTTGAGTGCTCAAACTTAAGGTTGTGATCCATTTAATACTGGGAGATTGACACTACAACACTCCAAGCACCCCTGGGAGGTAGCAAATCAGTTTTAAGGAAAGTGTGTGTTACACACTTACACACGACTTGGGCCTTTCCTTTTCTTGTTCTTCGTTGGGTTTAAACCTCATATTGCTCGGGTCTTGACTCGAGGCCATAACCCGTTTGGGGGGGGGGGGGGATCTAGGTCTATTGCTTGATCAACCGAGGCCTAACTCACATTGCTTGGGTCTTGGTTACTGGCCTAGGCCCATCTTGGGGGATCCGAGCATATTGTTTAATCATTTGGGGCCTTACTCATTTCATCTGGGTCCTTGGTTTGTGGCCTAGGCCCCTTGACCTTTAAGTGCTAAAACTTCAGCTTTGTGATTGCGGGCGGACCACCA
Organism: Ipomoea triloba; assembly: GCF_003576645.1. Taxonomy (NCBI): domain Eukaryota; kingdom Viridiplantae; phylum Streptophyta; class Magnoliopsida; order Solanales; family Convolvulaceae; genus Ipomoea; species Ipomoea triloba. The sequence continues at coordinate 20,224,174 of NC_044927.1, forward strand.
GTGGATGTGGGGTTGCTTAATTTTTGGGCTCGCTTTTGTTTGTTTGTTTGTTTGTTTTTGTTTTTGTTTTTTTTTTTTTGAAAAGACTAGCTTACTATGACTAAACCACGGGCTTAGCCAAAAGTCAACTCTTTCGTTGGGTAGCTAGCGGGGTTGGGGTTCCGTGCTGAGCCTTATGGGATGTTAACATTTTCGTACTTGAGCCATAGGCTCGACCACGCAAAGGTTCTTCCATCAGGTAGCTAGCGGTGTTGGATCCCATGCTGGCCCTTAGGGGATGTTAACATTTCCTCACCTGAGCCACAGACTCGACCATGAAAAGGTTTTTTCGTCAAGTAGTTAGAGGGTTTGGATCCCGTGCCGACCATTAGAAGATGTTAACGTTTTCGTGACTGAGCCGTAGGCTTAGCCACGAAAATGTTCTTCCATCAAGTAGCTAGCGGGATCAGATCCTATGCTGGCTCTTAGGGGATCTTAACGTTTCTGCACCCGAGCCACAAGCTCGACCACGAAAAGGTTCATCCGTCGGGTAGCTAGCGAGTTTTAGATCCCGTGCTGGCCCTTAGGGAATGTTAACGTTTCCACACTCAAGCTACGGGCTCGACCACGAAAATGTTCTCCCATCAAGTAGTTGGATGGTCGAACCCCGTACTGACCTTTAGGGAATGTAGGGAGCAAGGTTTTTTTTTTTTNTTTTTTTTTTTTTTTTTTTTTTTTTTTTTTGGAATTGATCGGATTGGGATGATGATCTTGGCACTAGGACTTGGATGTCACGCCGGCCACGTCTGCTCCGGTTAGGGGTGAGCATCGGTCGGTTACGGTTAATAACCGACCGATAACCGAATAACCAATGACATTTTTTAAATCTTCATAACCGACTGAAACCTACCGAGCATACACCTCTAACCGACCGAAACCGATTATGTCGGTTTCGGTCGGTTTTTTCGGTAATCGAATAACCGAACCCCCACAATTAATATTATATTTAATGTTTATATATTATAATATATTAGTTAATTTTTATAATATATTAGTTATTTAGTTGTGTGTAAATCTGTATATATATACATAATACAGTAAGTTTAGTTAGTTACTCTAAGTATGTATATATACAGATTTACACATACAGATTTACATTATAATAAATCTTCCCTTCCCATTCGTACTGTATGTATGTGTATATAATATTATATATATATATATAAAATTGTGTCGGTTATTCGGTGACCGCGGTTATTATACCTTCATAACCGATAAATAACCGAATAACCGAATTTTTTTTAACCATATAACCGATAACCGACCGATAACCGAAATTATCGGTCGGTTCGGTTAGCGGTTATCGGTTTTAACGGTTTTTCGGTAATTATGCTCACCCCTAGCTCCGTGCTCCATGGCTCGATGCCATGACGACCACGCCAACTCCGAGGTGTTATGGTCTAGGTGTCATGATGACCACGCCGGCTTCGGGGTTCCATGGTACAGGTGCCATAACGATCACGCTGGCTCAGGGATGCCATGCTTTGGGTGCCACGATGGCCACGCCTGCTTCGGGATACCATGATCCGGGATTCATGATGACCACGCTGGCTCCGGGATACCATGATCTTGGATTCATGATGACCACGTCGACTTCAGGGTGCCATGATGACCATGCCAGCTCTAGGGTGCCATGATCCGAGTGCCACACCTTCTTAGGCCGTTTGGATTATGGGCTCTTAGACCTCGGGTCCCTATTCTTGGGCCATTTCCAATATATCCATCACTATCCTCCTTAATCTCCTACCCAAGATGTTCCTTTAAAAGCTTACGTTGTTGATATTGAATCCGGCTGCTTTTTCATTGAAATTCTCTCCTTCAAAAATCAAAATGATTCTCTTCTCTGTAACAGGGATGGATTCCATTCATTTCGTAACAACACATTGATAGATAATTTTATTTTGCTAGTTGGGCGATTGTCGTACTCTATTTGGGTATTTCTCATGCTTTATATTGGCCCAATTCTTGCCACTCAAATATTCTAAAATTAAGCATATTAAATAAGGAGAAATTGTTGTAAAATTTGGCCTTCTTTAGCTCAAGCCAAGATTTTTTTTTTTTTTGAAAAAAGCTCAAGGCAAGATGATATTACAGTAATCACAATAATTATATACAAAGAACAATATTAAGAATTGAAGAAAAAATAGAAAAGAAGGAAAAAGAAGATACTGAAACTCACCAATCACCCCATTCCACTAATCATTTGCTTTATATACACATCGAAAAATAACTAAAGATAACAAATCTCAAATAAGGGTTAGCGGAGCACCAAATAAGGGGTGGTGGGATACCAAATAATGGGGTAGTAGGATAATGATTATAATTGCATATTTATAATAGAAATCTCTTTATATGAGTTTAATTATAATGTGCAATAGTTTTGCATAATATAAGAAATTAGAGAGAATGTAATAAAACCAACTTAAAACTATGCTTAGAAATTTCAAAATTCTTAAAGAAACCTTACATTTACTTCAATGAGGATATATAATAACCCAATGGGGTAGCTCAAGTGGCAAGTGAGTTCTTTTTGTGGGGAAGAATTACGAGAGAACTTGAATTTGATTCCCACAAGTGATGAGCGAATACATAAAAAAAATCTTCTACAATTCATTGAAGTTGTTAATTTCAATATTTAGTTGGTGGAAGAGTTTTTTGGTCGGAGTTTACTATTCCTAAAATACAAGGGAAAAAATATTATTTGGGCACTTTAATTTTTTTTGCATCTATGTAATATTTTATCAATTTTAAAAATTAAAAAGAAATATAATATGTAATTGCAAAAATGTGAAAATTTTACTTTTATTTTTTTTTAGTATTATTGACTCTATTATAATGTAATATCTGTTCATATATATTTTTTCAACTTGAACCTGTAAGGCTGTAATCCTAATTTGGGAGAGCCGCGCAAAATTTCCTTTATTCATTTCTCATTCATCCTATATTTACTAGGATGTTAAAGTTCTCTTAGTTAAAAAGACAAAAATATGCATAAATTATGATTTATGAAGCTTGTGTATGGATGGAGGATGGGCGAGTAATATTAGCGGTAAAAAGTTGGATTCGATCTCCTTATCCACACTTTCCTTTCATCATCTCCACCAAGCCCACGCTTTCGCAGTTGAGCTCGCATTTCAGCTCAGCTCAGCTCAATGACAATGGCTGCTGCTTCTTCTTCTTTTATAATCCCAACCCTGTCCTCCGCCTTATCCATACTTCATTCTCCCTCTCCTTCATTCGTCGGCTTCAAGGCTCTCCCCGGCGCCCCAAGGCCACTGCTGCGCCACAAAAAATGGAACAACCATTCCCAGCTCGTCGTCAAGGCCGAAACATTGGAGTTCCCCGGATCGTTATTTGAAGGCGGGATTGGAGAAGATGACGACGAGCCGCCATCGATTCCCGGCTGGGGTATTCCCAATATTGAAGATAAAGAGGAGCCCCAGTGTCCTCCGGGGCTCAGGCAGTATGAAACCATGGCGGTTTTGCGCCCCGACCTGTCGGAAGATGAGCGCCTAACTCTCGTCTCCAAATATGAAGAGGTATTCAACTTAATACTACCCTTTCTTGCTCAATCCATAATATATATTTTTTATTTTTTATTTATGTAATAAATTGTATAATGTGTTCAATATATCTAGTGTGTATGTGTCAAAGATTGAAACCTTTGAATTTGATTGCCCCATCTTATATGTATATACATTATGACATAATCCAAAGCTCATAATCATCATTTATTCAAAGATTTTAAAATGCAGAATCAATGATTAAAAGGAAGGTTTGAGGTTTGAGTTACTCCCCAATCAGGGTTGATAATTTGTTGGACTGATACTATGAGTATGCCAGAGTGTATTAAAAAAAGACATGAATGAATTTGAGTGACAGAAAGAAGGCTAAATTTTTGTTGTAACTAGATTTTCTTTTGCTATCTTAGTTCTTATCTAGGCTGCTCCAAAAGAGGGTGTGAGGGGATCCTTGACCATTTTATGGTAATGTAGGATATTGGAAATTGCATTACATTAATATTAAAGAATTCATTTCATTGGGTCATAATGTAGGAGATTTAGGATCAATACTTGAGAGCATAAGACTAATGGTATGTAAATCAGGCAATGTGTGCACTGGAAACTTCCCACCTTTGTTGGACTTTTTTGAGTGACGTGAAAGCCAATAGGCCGCTCCCCACCTTGTGGTTACCAAGTCAACAACTTGATCGACTTAGATGATCCCTGTCTTGTGACCTTAGCCAAGGAAGTAAACCAGCCTAGGTTGTCCATAGTTGACCGGCTCAAACCAAGGAAGCCAATAGGCCGCTCACATTGGGAGTCGAACTTGTAATCTTGTGGTTACCAAATCAACGGCTTGACCAACTTGGCTGAGGTTGCCCCCCTCATTTATTGGACTTTTGATACCACACATAGGGGATTTGAGATTGATACATGAGGGTATATGACATGAAGCTAAAAGTATGTAAACATATCATTATGAAATAATTGGAACCATATACACCAGGAAACTAAATGAACTTTTCCATTTAGAGCTCTCCTATTAGTTGAGGCGCCTTATTTTACATATAATGAGACACTGTACTTGAGGAGACCTAGCACTCTTTTCCTGTCTTATGGGCCTTCCCATCACACCTCTTATCTTTAGAGTTCAAGTATACTTTAGAATACCATAACTTTCTGGCCTTAACAAATCTCTCAATATTGGCCGATAAATAATTATAACCGAAATGAATATAATATACAATGAATGACAGCTCACATGAAGATTCCAACACATAACACCAATAAGACAGTGTAGCATTACAGTTCAGAAATAAGGACAAGGGGCTTATGATTAAAGTCTTCATACTGCTCCATCATTTGTGATTCTCATTGAGAGATAGTGGCTTATGTCTGGAGCTGTCACCATTTCTTACACTGAGATAAGAACATTTTTGGAATGTACAAAAGCCAATACAGGTAAAATCAAGATGTTTTTAGCCAACAAATCCTTGTTGTTTGATAACTACTGCTAATCTAGCATTCTTTCTAGCTTATCATCATATGACTAAGTGTTTTGGTTTTCAAGTCTCGGTTTCTTATTTTTACTTATTCCCTCTATGTTGGCATATGTACATAAGACATGAAGTGATGGTTCTGCTTAATGTTTCTAACTAAGCTTGCGTTTAGTATGGCATTAGGGAAGCTTGACTCAAAGTAGTTGAAACTATGAAAAAAAACGAATCAGAACTAATTAAAACAACAAGCAATTTTCTGTTTTCTTTTTCTTTACTTTTGTTTGCATGGTGATACTATCTATCTTGGAGGTATGCTTTTGCACCAAATTGAATAATAGAAGGGTAATGATAATACATGTTTGCTTGTGATGGGAGCTGAGGTTTAAATATTTTAAGCATCAGAGCTCTGCACTAGAAACCTTAAAAACTTTAAGGACATTGACATGAATGATGCCACTAAACTAGTTAAATCAGTGTTAATACTAAATACTTGAAACTTGGATATGAGCATTTGAATTTCTATTTTTCTTTCCTAGAGGGATCTAAAGCCAGCAATTTGATGAGTCAGTTATGAAGTATATAATGTTCATTCTCCTGTGTTTAATGTCTGCTTTTCTCATGTTGGCTTGTTTTTATCTTTTTATATAATGAGAATCGTAGTATGATTACAATGGCCGATTAAGATACCAATAAAATTACAATCTCGTATGCACCAGTAACAATAACCAACAACCAATCACAACAGCCCCTTGATTAGGCCAATGATCTCTAATCTAAAGGTAAGAGGGGCGTCCCTTTAGCCATTAAGCTAAGAGGTTATCGACTCTCATGTTACCATTTTAGATATACATAGCACGCACATTGAACAATAATTAACTTAAGAGCCTTCTACTTGTTTGATTATGTGAAAGTTAATAAGGAATAGGTTTTTGAAGAAAATTCTGGCCTTTTATCTGCCTGTGTTGTCAAACTAATTATTAAGATATGCATTAATTCTCCATAAGGTTTGTTTAAACCATACTAACAGCAATAGTGAATTCCTTATTAGTAGTACGATTGTATCTTGTAAAAAATTTTCAATTTTGACTCAGTGAATCCCTCTTTAGTTTATCACACGTACTTCTCTGATTGTATCGAGTCCTGGGATCGTTTTAACTAAAACTGCAAGATCCAACATTTGTGAAACCTGGTGCTGCAATTGAGGTTTCGACCATGGCTGGCTAACTCTAAGTGCTCTTCTATCTGTTTTGTTTTTTTTATAAATTTTATTGGCAGTTGCTTGTTGCTGGTGGCGGGATGTATGTGGAGGTTTTTAACCGAGGGGTTATTCCTCTCGCTTACAACATCAAGAAGAAAAACAAAGCCGGAGAGACCAACACCTACATGGACGGGATTTATCTCTTATTCACCTATTTTACCAAGCCGGAGTCCATAGCAGCCCTTGAAGCTACACTGAATACCGACGATGATGTCATCCGTTCATCCAGTTTCAAGTTGAGGAAAAGGAAGTTTTGATTTGTTTACTTGCATTATCCAAGAAGCTGTTCTTTTAAGGTTTAGCCATGTTTCTGAGGTAATTTGGAAATAAGGACCAAAAAAAAATAGGTATATTTGTTTCTACTGACAATCTGACATGTTGTACAATGCAACTCATTCTGATTAATCCCCAGATTGTGCACTAATCATTAAACAATTATTCTTCAACTCAAATTTGATCATGAAAAATTTTTCCACTGTCAGTTTGTGCCAATACTTTTTATGCTTGCCCACTTCCCAGATATGCCTATGTAACTATGTTTTGCTCATTCCCCAGATATGCCTACTGCCTATACAATTACTTTTGAAAAAAAATTATAATTACAATTACTTTATACCAATGATATGCAATTTCTCTGTACATATTACAGCTAACTATACATACAAACACTCTGACCAAGTTAACAAATATATACACATTATGCTTTAGAAATTTTGAGTGTGTACAAATACTTTGATTAGCGGGAAAGTTTGCAGTCGCTATTCAATGGTCGTTTTGGGTTAAACCCGTCTTGTGATCCTAGCTATCAAAAGACTATAAAGAAGTAAAACAACATAGGTTGTCTATAGCTGACCGGTTCAAACTAAGTGCGTACCAATATTTAATTATACAAGATATGAATATTATATTCTTATGCTGTCCTTTTTATCATATCTTTAGACAATCTCATACATGGTGGTGGGGTTTGATTGATCCCACTTTGAGAGAAAGGGAAATGAGCAGAATCTTCATAATCCACACCCAACAAGAAGATCTTATCCAGGGCAATAGGGCATTTTCAGGAGTGCCTATAATGAAAAAAAAATAAAATAAATATTGGAAAAAGGGTAAAATATAATGTTTGATGACATGATCTACAGAGGGGAAGAAAAGTCAGATTTTGAAAAGATTAAGGTGGATTTGCATAACTAGGTTTAGATATTTCCTCAAAAAAAAAAAAAAAAGGTTTAGATATTTCTTAACAATGATTTGTCAGTCCACCTTAATATAATCTCAGTGGCCACTGCGTCATTTCCGAACCCAAAATCGCATTTTTTTGTTTTGTTTTGGAAAAAATTAAGGAAAAATGTTTTGAATAAAATATTAGGGTAAATGGTCGTCATAGCCAATAATTCGAAAACTTAGTATGATAAGTTAGGTCATTTGGTAGACTTGTAACATGTCGTAGAGTAGGCTCTCATGTGCTCATGCTCATGGTTAAAAAGTTATTTATGCAAGATCTGAATTATCTATATCATGATAATACCTTACAAGTAAGTTGATGTTACACTCTTTAAGTCTGTGGTTACGTTGAATGTTGTAGTCAGCTAGTTAGATGGTATATGACAGTATATTTAGATAGCTAAGATAACTTATACTATTAGTGATGCAAGTATATATAGGTCGGCCAACTATTTTGGTTGTTGCTAGCTTAGTAGAGTTGATTGGCATATTTCTCGACTAGTAGGATTCTATCTAACCCTTCAAAAAGTTAATATGATATTTGAGCATGAGACTATATATGCGCGCGCTATTCGAATTATTGGACTAGTTGAGTTATCCCATAACTTCACTAGCCACACTAAGAATCACGTAATGTGAATTTAGACTTGTAATTCATGAGGTGAAGTAAAACGCTGAAACATTCCCTAGTGATGGGAATATTTATCTATTTATACTAGTTAATGAATACTATTGAGTTATTCAACCAACTAAACATATGCATGACAGGGGTCCAAAATATAGGTGATTTGTTAGATTTATGAAACTCAAACCTTATGAGGAAATTACCATCCCCTTCAAGTTAATGACAATTACATGTTTTGTCTTTTTATGACCCTCAACTAGAAGCTAAATATAGTCGGTCAGGTAGCTTAATTTCGATGCATTAATCTTGACTAGTTAGTTAGGTTGTAGTCTTGAATTATCTTTTACGTAAATTTGCTCCAATTTAATAAACTATAAATAATAACTCGATCAAACATGTACTATTTGAGATTGAGTGATCTGACATTCATCTTTAAATTATACCCATTCAATATTAAAATCATTATATTATACTCCTACACCATACAATACGATTTATATCCACTGTCTATATGAATTGCTAAATAAATTAAAAAGTATTATATTCAATGTGTTTTTTGTTTCCAAACAATGCAATAATTTCGGAAAAGTTGAGGAGAGGCTGATGTGGAACAAACATAAGGCATATAATGTCTGTTGGATGGGCCATCGTATCAGTACTAAATTGCTATTACTTTAATGATCGGATATGTTTATCTCTCAATTTATAAAGACCACTTGATGAGTGTGATAATATCCTGGAAATCATCTTCTTTAATTTGTGGATGACAGGCAGAATAAATTCTGTACTTCATACATAATTATAATGCACAATAAACAATCCCACCTCTTTGTTAACTGTTTTTTTTTTTAATACTAAAAACTCTATTAGAATGCAGTATCTTTTCATAACTACTTTCTCAACCTATTGGCACAAGTGTTATTACTGCCTCCACTGAGGCTCGAACCCACCACCTCCCGTATAAAGGGAAGGGTTTGATGCCACTAGACCACAAGGCCCTTGGCACCTCTTTGTTAACCGTTAATCGTGCCAACATTTCAAAACTTTTAATTATAATTAGCCTAAACTAAAAATCTTATATATATATATATATATATATATATATATATATATATATATATATATATATATATATATATATATATATATATATATATATATATATATA
>NC_044927.1:20233958-20298549 GCF_003576645.1 Ipomoea triloba
TATATATATATATATATATATATATATATATATATATATATATATATATATATATATATATATATATATATATATATATATATATATATATATTAAAACAGAAGTGTTAGCTTTCCCACTCATTTTAGTCCAAAAATTTTGAAATCAGTCAACATAATATTATATAATAATTCCTTATCAGAAATTATAGCATTCCTTATCATTCCTTATTTATGGCTAAAATTGACAAAATATTCAAAATATGATTCCATTCCTGCATGAATATATTAATCTTGCATATTTTTAATATATATATATATATATATATATATATATATATATATATGTATGTATGTATATATATTAGTATATGATCTATTTGGTACTATAAGAACAATAACCCATTAAAAATATTACTATATTATTAAATTCCTCTCATGATAATATTAAAAGAAAAAATTCTAACAATCAAATTACTATATGATGTATATTATTGTATTCAAAAAAATATTACTATATTATGTTAATGTATGTAATTAAATTCCTCTCATGATGATATTCAAAAAAAGAATTTCAACAACCAAATTACTAAATGATGCATATTATAGTATTAAAAAAAATATTACTATATTATGTTAATGTACGCAATTTAATTTCTATCATGATAATATTAACAAAAAAATTCAACAATCAAATTACTATATGATGTATATTATAGTATTCCAAAAAAATATTACTATATTCGGTACATGTATATATATATATAAAGTTTACCAAATAAAATTATTATTGATTGATGTATACATGTAATGACATTATTAGGTAAGCTTTATATAATCTATACTATATATAAAAGTAAAATTCTTCTATTTCATTTTTCCGCACAAACTTTTGAGGTCAATTAATTAAATATTTTATTGGTCAAATAATTAATAAAACTTATTTGGTAAGAAAATGTAAAATGAAAATTAACTAATATCTATTAATTGGTAATATTTTTTTATATTCACGTATCAACACTATTAATAAAACTTATAAAATCCCTTCTTCAACTTTCCAGCACAACTAATATTATTAATTAATTGATAAAAAAATTAATAAAGTTTAATTGGTAACAAAATTTTATTTACCAAATTTTGAGAATAATTAANTAAACCATTATAATTGTGAGAATAATGGAAATTTTTGTGTGTAATTTTATAATAAAAAATAATTTATTATTATTTACACCAATAATAATAATTCAAATACTTATTTGTACTTATATATCTATACTACTATTAATGAAAATAAAATCATCCTTTGTGAAATTTCCGGCGCAAACAATAGTAAAGATAAAATGGAAAAGAAAGTTGATTTTTCTAATTGATTGAAAATATAAAAAGATCCTAATGGAAAAGGAGACGAAAACTAGGCAAATTGGAAAAGGAAAAGGATATTACTAATTGATTGAAAATTATTTAAAAACTTTAAAAAAAATTAATTACACTTTCCTTTTAAAAATTTTAAATTATTTAAACTTTAAAAAAATTAATTAAACATGGGTTGTTAGATTTTTTATAATAATTAAAATTAATTTATTCGAATATAGAGGAGGAAGAAAAAAATTAAATGCGATATGGTGAAAATGAATATACATAAGGTATAAAAGTATAATTGCACATATATTAGTGTACTTGCCTAATAATTATTATGGTAATTAAGTTAAACATCAGTCGTTAAATCTATACTATACATAAAAGCATTATCCTCCTCTAGAATTTTCCCGCCCAAATGTAGGGGTATTTTAGTAATATGGTAATAATAATAATAATAATATTATTATTATTATTATTATTAAATATTAATAATATTAATTATTATTATAGAATAATATTAATGATAGAATAATATTAATTATAATTGGTTATAATAGGTTATTAGTAATTATGGTAATTATTATGATAGAATAATATTAATGAGATAAGAATGTGGTTTTGATTGTTACAATTTTTTTTAATATTTATCTAAATGTACTAATATTCTGGCCGAGATACAAAAATTATGAATATCAATCATATTTATTATATTATATATGCTAATAATATCTAATAATTGTAATTGGCAAGTCCCATGTAAAATTAAATCAAATATTTATTATATTTTATTTTCAAATCATTTCCAACCAATTCTCAAATGGTAATAACATACTAACACGAATTGTTTGCTTACATAATATTATTTTATTAAATTAATTTGTTCATTAAATCATAACAAATACTAGCATATTAATGTCACTTATACACGGTAATGTACATGCAATAAAATTGGCAATATTTATATATACACGGAAATTGTCTTAAAAAATATATATATATATATACACGAAGATCACGTCCATAAAGTTATCATTTATTAGTAGAAAATTAAATCAAGAATATAACATATTATTGGAATTGAAAATTACAAAATAATATCTATTAATTATAAATTAATTTGTTCATTAAATCGTAACAAATATTTTCAATCATATTATATTATATATATGCTATCAAAAAAATACACGAATTACGAATTCTGGCTGATATACAAAAATTACAAATGTCAATCATATTATATTATATNATTTTGAGAATAATTAAACCATTATAATTGTGAGAATAATGGAAATTTTTGTGTGTAATTTTATAATAAAAAATAATTTATTATTATTTACACCAATAATAATAATTCAAATACTTATTTGTACTTATATATCTATACTACTATTAATGAAAATAAAATCATCCTTTGTGAAATTTCCGGCGCAAACAATAGTAAAGATAAAATGGAAAAGAAAGTTGATTTTTCTAATTGATTGAAAATATAAAAAGATCCTAATGGAAAAGGAGACGAAAACTAGGCAAATTGGAAAAGGAAAAGGATATTACTAATTGATTGAAAATTATTTAAAAACTTTAAAAAAAATTAATTACACTTTCCTTTTAAAAATTTTAAATTATTTAAACTTTAAAAAAATTAATTAAACATGGGTTGTTAGATTTTTTATAATAATTAAAATTAATTTATTCGAATATAGAGGAGGAAGAAAAAAATTAAATGCGATATGGTGAAAATGAATATACATAAGGTATAAAAGTATAATTGCACATATATTAGTGTACTTGCCTAATAATTATTATGGTAATTAAGTTAAACATCAGTCGTTAAATCTATACTATACATAAAAGCATTATCCTCCTCTAGAATTTTCCCGCCCAAATGTAGGGGTATTTTAGTAATATGGTAATAATAATAATAATAATATTATTATTATTATTATTATTAAATATTAATAATATTAATTATTATTATAGAATAATATTAATGATAGAATAATATTAATTATAATTGGTTATAATAGGTTATTAGTAATTATGGTAATTATTATGATAGAATAATATTAATGAGATAAGAATGTGGTTTTGATTGTTACAATTTTTTTTAATATTTATCTAAATGTACTAATATTCTGGCCGAGATACAAAAATTATGAATATCAATCATATTTATTATATTATATATGCTAATAATATCTAATAATTGTAATTGGCAAGTCCCATGTAAAATTAAATCAAATATTTATTATATTTTATTTTCAAATCATTTCCAACCAATTCTCAAATGGTAATAACATACTAACACGAATTGTTTGCTTACATAATATTATTTTATTAAATTAATTTGTTCATTAAATCATAACAAATACTAGCATATTAATGTCACTTATACACGGTAATGTACATGCAATAAAATTGGCAATATTTATATATACACGGAAATTGTCTTAAAAAATATATATATATATATACACGAAGATCACGTCCATAAAGTTATCATTTATTAGTAGAAAATTAAATCAAGAATATAACATATTATTGGAATTGAAAATTACAAAATAATATCTATTAATTATAAATTAATTTGTTCATTAAATCGTAACAAATATTTTCAATCATATTATATTATATATATGCTATCAAAAAAATACACGAATTACGAATTCTGGCTGATATACAAAAATTACAAATGTCAATCATATTATATTATATATATGCTAATATATTATGAATGTCAATCATATTATATAATAATAATAATAATAATAATAATAATAATAATAATAATATAACTTCTATGCATATTTGTGCCTTAATTGGCACCTAATTGATAGAAAATAAAAAAGGAAACGAAAATCACTAATTGACTATAAATAAAAAAAAAAAGATCCCTAATTGATTGAAAATGAAAAACAAAACAGAAATTAATCATTAATACTAGAAAATGAAAATTGAAAAAGGGAATGAGAATTACTAATTGCCTGCAAATTAAAAAAAGATCCTACGCCATGCCTATAAAATGATAGGATCAAACTTGGGTTTGTCTTCCCCCTGTGCACTACTCAAGAGATTCAAGAATTGGATCCTCTCTCTAAGGTTTTTCCAAGAATGGTGGTTGTCGTCATTCCCGGTCTTGATCGTCGTCGCCATTAACATTTCCATTGGTCTGTATTCTCTCTTGGTTTTCTTCCTAATTTCTAAGTTTCCCACATGTATGCATATGTTTATTAGCACGTCTTCCGTGTGCAGGAACATGTATGCATATGCTTAAAGACGGGTCCTTTTTTGTTTTTAAGTCATCTTTATGTGATTTATTTTTGTATATACGTGATGATCTAGCATTGAATCAGTTACTCGGACTTTGATGAAATGGTGGAGAAATGGCTTAGCATTGAAGTTATTGTTTTTACTATTCAAAGAAAAACAAAAACAAACCAACAAAAAAACAAATTAAAAAATATAAACATATGCATCGATTGAATTGAAGTTTGAGGAATTACCGGAATTAGAAATGGTGAAACGAGAACTTTTGCATCATTTTCCCTTGAAAATTGAAGTACACGCCCAAACACTTCAGCCCAAGCAATTAAAAAAATATTTAACAAACAATAGAAAAGGAAAATAAAAAATGATTCATAATTCAATGATTAATATTAATAATGTTAGCAGTAAAAATGAAAAATGAAAAAGGAAACAAAATTAACTTACAAGGAAAAATAGAAAACAGAACGAAATTAACTTACCAGGAAATGGACTAATAATAATAAGGTTACTAATAAAAAGGAAAATCCTAACAAAATTTCCATTTCGTGCTTTCCCGTCCAACCACTTCTGTCCAAACAATAGAAAATGAAAATTTATTGAGGAAACAATAGAAAAGGAAATAAAAAAAGGGTCCATAATTTAATGATTAATACTAATAATATTAACAATAAAAAAGAAAAAGTGAAAAAGAAAACATAATTTAATTGTCACACATAGAATAATTATAGAATAAAATCTCTATTCTATTTAGTAAAATCATCCCCTTCAACTTCCCCACACAAACTAATATTACTAATTAATTGGTAAAAAAAATTAATAAAATTTAATTGGTAACAAAATTTTATTTACCAAACTCTGAGAATAATTAAACCATTATAATTGTGAGAATAATGGAAACAAATTCTGCAATAATAAACATATAAGAAAATTCCTTGAAAATTATGAGTAATTTTATAAGAAAAAATAATTTACTAATTATTATTTACACAAATAATAATATTTCGAATACTTATCTATACTTCTATATCTATACTACTATTAATAAAAATAAAATCATCCTTTGTAAAATTTCTGCCCAAACAATAGTAAAGATAAAATGGAAAAGAAAACTGATTTTACAAATTTTTGAAAATATAAAAAGATCCTAATAGAAAAGGAAACGGAAATTAGGCAAATTGAAAAATTAAAAGGATATTACTAATTAAATGAAAATTGATTGAAAATTATTTAAAAACTTAAAAAAAATTAATTACACTTTCCTTTTGAAAACTTTAAGTTATTTAAACTTTAAAAAATTAATTAAACATGGGCTGTTATATTTTTTTTATAATAATTACAATTAATTCATTCAAATATGGAGGAGGAAGAAAAACTAAATGTCATACGATGAAAATGAATATACTTAAGGTATAAAAGTATAATTGCACATATATTAGTGTAATTGACTAATAATAATTGTCTAATAATTATTATGGTAATTAAGTTAAACATTGGTCATATTACATAATATAATATAATTAAATTATTTTCCATTTTCTCATATTTATTTTAGTAATAATATAATTACATATCGATATTTTATGATAATTGTAAACAAACAAGTCATATATTATTCAATTAATTGTGTAATACTTTTGCACTAATCTTATAATCAAATAAATGTATAAGTTCAATATTAGAATTTTTTATAATTTCATCTTTATTTTTAATATCTAAATATATAATAAAAAATAAATTGCGCTATATAATATTCGATGTCATCGCACGGATAATTGGACAATTATTTGCTCTAATTCAAGCTAGGAAAACATCAGTAAACATAATCAATCCAATCAATTTCATTAATTGTGCTATATAATATTCGATGTTACAATTTATATAATTGTATATCGATCCAAATATTCTTAAAATATTATAACAAATCAATTCCGTGCAACGCACTGGCAAAAATACTAGTTTATTTTTATAATAATTATAAATAGATTATTTATCATTTTCCCATATTTATTTTAGTAATAATATAATTACATAAGTCATATTACATATCGATCTTTTTAAGATAATTGTAGACAAACAAGTCATATATTATTCAATTAATTGAGTAATACTTTTGCGCTAATTTTATAATCAAATAAATGTACATGTTAAATATTATAATTTTTTTTATAATTTCATCTTTATTTTTATTATCTAAATGTATTATAAAAAATTTATCCGTACATCGCACGAGTAATTGGACAATTATTTACTCTAATTCAAGCAAGGAAAACATCAGAAAACATAATCGATTCAACTAATTTCATCAATTGCGCTATATAATATTCGATAATATAATTTATATAATTGTATATCGATCCAAATATTCTTAAAATATTATAACAAATCCATTCCGTGCAACGCACGGGCGAAAATACTAGTATATATATATATATATATATATATATATATATATATATATATATATATATATATATATAGTGTCGAGTCTGGTCATAGATTTGAACTAATGTATGTTAGCTGACATGATTTAAACTATTCACACTTGGTTAATGTTTTTTTGCTAATCTTACCAATATTTTCAAATGGGAAAATGACGCGCTTTTCGTTTTTTAAGTATTGGGTATAGTGAATTTAGTTTCTCAATTATAGACATTTTTTGAGTTTTGGTCCTCTAGTTATAAGCTAACGTAGTGACTTTTTTCTAGGGGTGTAAATGAGCCGAGCCGCTCGGTCAAAGCTCGGCTCGAGCGCGGTCAAATTCGAGTTCGAGCCGAGCTCGAGCTCTAATGTCTTAGGCTCGTGGCTCAACGAGCCGCTCGCGAGCAATATATATATAAAATATGTATATATATAATATTATAGTTTATTTTTAATTGAAACATGAATTTAAAATCAAACAGGTTAAATTCGAGTTTAAAATCGGACTCGAATTTGAGTTCGAGCATGAATTCGAGCTCAAATTCAAGCTCAAGCTCGAGCTCGAGCTCGAACAATCGAGCTGGTCGAGCCAAACTCGAGCAGCTCGAAAATTGCCGAGCTCGAGCTCGAGCTCGAATTCGAGCCGAGCCTTCCTTAACGAGCTCGAGCTCAAGCCACCCTAGGTTCGAGTTCGGCTCGTTTACACCCCTACTTTTTTCTCCTCTTTAAAATAGAGTCAGCAGAGATGGCTAATTTCACTCTCAAAACCTAATTTCTTAGTACTAATTAAACTTGTAAATTCACCTTATTAGTTGTGTCTTTCCTCCAATAGATGGGTTACAGAGACAAAACTCCTAATTTTCTTTTTCAAAATCTATAACTTCAACAAAATAACTTGAATGCATAATTTTTCCTTGAAGTGGAGAGAAGGGAAAGATGAGAAATTAAATATATGAGGGGATGACAAAACTAAAATAGATTTACAAGTTTAGCCTTGAAAAATTAAGTTTTTAGGCGGTAATTAGTTGCCACTATCAATTTTGTTTTTATGGAGAGAGAAAATGCCGCGAAACTGATAACTGGGGGACTAAAAATAGAGGCTCTCATAATCGTAGGATTTAGTCCACTATCCTTATATTTGGAGTACAAAAGTGTAATTTTTTCACGAATATAAATATTTTTTGTTTCTATTTTCTTGATAAACTTAAATTCATTAGTCTTAATAATTTTATACTATTAGAAAAAGGAAAACATACATGATGAAGTTTTTCTATTGAAAGAGTTTATAGTTGCATACTTACATAGAAGGTTTTTTTTTTTATTTTTTTTATTTTTAAGATAAGTATTGTTAACAGTCTTAGCAACTAAAAACTGTTTTGAAGTTGTTTTTTTTTTTTTTTTTTAATAAATGATAATAGTAAAAGTAAGAAAAAGTGACTCTAAAATTCAAAGATGGTAGGAAAAAAATATATTACTTTAGTAAGTGTTAGGAAGATAATTGTTAAGATTTGGCAGCTATGCTTGATAAAATAATGGAGTGTAATTAAGTTAAGGGTGTGGGGTTGGAGCTATAGTGGGAAGCTATGAGCTTGTCCCATCACTGCAACAACTAATCATGAAATGGTTGATCAGATCACTTTTTTGATCTCAAAAAGCACTCTCATTTCTAGCAGTCTCTACACTAATTGGAAAAGAGTTTTATGGTAGTTAATGGCCAAATAAAGGAGCTGCAAAGCCAAGTAGATGTTATATATGAATTGACTGAAGGTGAGTTAGGCTTTCATCTATGATGAGAAATAAAATCTAAAAGTATCTCAAGACATAACTCAGTTGATTAAGTAATTAAAAAAGAGTTAATAATTCTGTTTTGTTGAGAATCGCAGGGTGCCACCTGCCAGCCATGTTTTCAATGGGATTCAAGTGCACAACATGCTTTTTAAGTCGACATGTTCTGATATTAATTGTCAGGATTAAACGTTTATTATTATACCAAAAATTATAGGTAGTATCGAAGATGCAATTTTATTTTCTTATATACTTGCTTAATTAGCCGTTAGAGTCACGTTGGGATGAAAAGATGTTGGACTCGGCTCTCCAAGCTGGAGAACAATAATTTGTTTAAAAAATAAAGCCTAAAAGTGGATGATTGCCACTTATTATTCTTAAAAAAATGAAGTGGGAGTGACAGCAAAGGAGGGTGGGGGTGGCTATAGTGGGAAACTATGAAAGGGTTGATCACTTTGTTGGATCTCAAAAGCACTACTACCATTTCCAGCAGTCTTCTACACATGATTATTATTTTTCTCAATGATCATGTCTTCCTAAATTTCATCAAATCTTGATTCCTAAAACAACACAACAAAACCCTTTTTTTTTTCTCCTCTTCCTCTCCCCCTATATTACCCACCATGTTCTTCATCATCTCTCTGCACAATCCTCACCTGCCCTTTTCTGCACTGCTCAAACTCTCTACTTTTCTCAATTTTATCAACTAAAACATCTCTTTTCTGCTCTTCTTTACCAAGTCTTTGAGGTTATTAATTGATAGATATAATTAATATCATGGGGATGCCTGAAACCACTGCTAGCCCACCTCACTTGTATCCTCAAACACTCCAACTCAAACTCTACCAAGCTTTCATTTTCTCAATCCCTATACTGTTCTCCATTATACTGTTTCTCTTGTTTTACTTGTTCTATCTGAAGAGAAGGATTTCCAATGCCTCCTCCCCTTCACCACCCACTCTCCCAACAAGATCAACTAATCATCCTTCTCTGCACACTCCCATGGTAATTTCTTCTTCTTCTTCTTCAATATCATGTTTCTTAATTGCCTAGTACTATAGTTAAAAATATTGTTGGAGGCGGCTTGAAGAGTCGAGTCCGCATTATATTCTATTATTGGACCGTAGTGTTGGCCTGACTGCTAACCAAATATAAGAAAATAAAGTTACCCTTTTATTACTAGTCATAAATTTTGGTGTAAATAGTGATAAACGCTTGAATCTGACAGATGCAATATGTATGTTGTGTTCCACTTTTGCAGAGTGAAGGAGGTTTAAAAGGGGTGATCCAGAAGGTGAGGCTTCCAGTAATAGTGTTTGGTGAAGATCCTGCCATGAAGGAATCGCAGTAAGATCAAACACTTACCTTAATTGCTGCTAAACTTACTGCATAATCAAGAAAATAGCAAAATTAGCCCGCATGGGCAGCCTAATTGATTCTTGGGGGTGGTAGATTGTAAGAAAAGACACAAATGGTGTCAGAAATTATACTCAATGTGGTGAACTCTTTGTGAAACCAAACATTGGTCCTCCCACGATGTGGTGGGGGCTCTTTGTGACACCAAACATTGGTCCTTCAACTTAATGGATTATTGAGTTTCCATGATTGGCCATTCCACCATCTAGCTCATTGAGCAAGGCAATTTTACTTGTTCTGGGCAAGAAAATAGCAAAATTAGCTTGCACAGACAACCAGTTAATTCTTGGGTGGTAGATTATAGGAAAAAACAAAAATGGTACCGGAAATTACACCCGATGTGGTGGGCTCTTTGTGACACCAAATATTGGTCCTCCACCTAGTGCACCATTGAGTCTCAGTGATTTATCCTTCCACTATCTGGCAGCAAGGAAATATCACGTGTTTTGGGCAAGAAAATAGCAAAATTAGCCAGCATGGGCAGCCCAATTAATTTTTGAGTGGTAGATTGTAGGAAAAGACACAAATTGTGTCAGAAATATTACACTCAATGTGTGGGCTCTTTGTGGCACCAAATATTGGTCCACCCACTTAATGAATCATTAAAGTCTTCGTGATTTATCTTTCCATTATCCGGCTCATTGAGCAAGGGAATTTCACCTGTGGTGGGTAAGAAAATGGCAAAATTATTAACCGGGAAATGGATTTGCAGGTGTTGTTGTTGCATTTGCTTGGGAGAATTTGAGGAGAAAGAGGAGTTGCAGCAGCTTCCAGCATGCACGCACATATTTCACACTCAGTGTATAACCCACTGGCTGCGTTCAAACTCCACTTGCCCAATGTGCAGAAGCCCCGTCGTGGCGCCCAATATCACTACTAACCACCCGCCGCCCATGGTTTCTCCTCCGCCGCCATCCATTCCCGACACACGACATCATCCTCGTACCAACGACGAGGAACACGGGACAACGAACGGATTGTTGTTTAGATCCGATTGTCATCGCAGCAGCAGAGAAGAGGAAGTGGTGATCACCATAAATCTGCAGGGCTCATCATCATCATCATCATCATCATCAAACACCTAGCTAGCTAGTATAACTTATTTAGATAGTGCTTCCCAATTCAACAAGAAAGAGAAACTCAAATTAAACCAATCTTGTCTTCATCGATATGCCATAGGAATTGAATCACAAACCTGCAGCAATCGAAACAACTATTCTGTCACGTCGCACTTTAATTAATTAACTACTCTACCAATTCCATTTTGGATCATGCCTAGCTACCATCTACTTTTGTACAAATGTGAATAAAGAGTACAAGTCGTCAAGTAAATGAAGTTAGATTAAAGGAGTTAATTAGGTGATTGAAGGCTTCCTGCATGTCTTGTAAGCTCATTTTTATCTAAAACACCAGAAATGTGACATTTATAGTGGAAGGCGGCTGACTATCAATCAGGGAAAATTGCACTTTTTCCCCCTATGTTATGTGCATATAGCACTTTTCTCCCCTGTGTTATTAAAGTGGCAGTTTTTTCTCCTGAAATGTTAAATTGACATTGTTACCCTTAAAATAATTATTTCATTTATTTTTTTTCTCCAACAAATTATTATTTATATGTATGGATGATCATGATTCGGTTCGAACCTAACCAAACACTGTAACAATCATATTGAAATAGTATGGACGGTTCTGGTTACGATTCAGAACCGAAAAATTTAAAATTAAATAATTGTTGAACCGTGAACCGGAACTTAACCACAGTCATATATAGTGAAAATAATCAAACACTTATTTTGATAAATCGGTACGGTTCGGTTCCAATTTCGATTTTAAACCGCCAATCAAAACTTATGTATTTATTTACTACGTATTTATTTTTATAATTTTATTTCTTATTTAAAAATAGTCTAAATTTAACAATTATTTTATTTTATTTTTTCGGTTCTGAATCGTAACCGTAACCGTCTATACTATTTAAGTTCAATTGCTACAGTGTTCGATTAGGTTTGTGTCGAACCGTGATTTTTCATACATATTAGTAACAATTGATTGGAGAATAAAAATAAATGAAATAGTTATTTTAAGGGCAAAAATGTCAATTTAACATTAAAAGGGAGAAAACTACCACTTTTAAAATAACTGAGGGGGGAAAACTGCCACTTTAATAACACAGGGGGGAAAAGTGCTATAAGCATATAACATAGGGGGAAAAAGTGTCATTTTCCCAATATTAAATGTTCAAACACGTTTAACTATAGAGTTATTTGGCTATTTAGTTACCATATCTTATTTAAAACGGTGATATATAAGTTGATATTAACCATTTAACCAGGGTAAGTCACAGTTTCAAATCGAGCTGGGGTAAACTCGGCCAACCTGGCTGGCGCCCAACACTAGATGCTATGTATGTTCAGAAGTTAACATGGAATATTTGGTCCAGGGGCGGAGCCAGAAAACTCGAGTTTGGGCGGCCGTATAGTAGTAGAGAAAATTTATAGTGTTAGTCAACATTATAATTAACTGTACCATATTATATATATATATATATATATATATATATATATATATATATATATATATATTGGAATTTTATAGGACAAAAGATAGAGAAAGGAAAGAATCTCTATATTAACATGAAGAGAAGAAGTACATTCAAAACATAAACAAAGCTGGATATATATACTTGTCCAACCAACAGAAACAACTAAAACCTTGCATGAAAAATGGAACCAAATAAATTCAAAAAACTAAAATAATGCAACTACTACTACTTTGTCAACTCATGTGTTAATACCGCCCCGCAAGCTGGAGGGTAAATAGAATGAACACCCAGCTTGGACATGAACATGGCAAACGAAGTAGGACCATGCGGTTTGGTGAAGACATCAGCAAGCTGATTAGCACTATCAACATACAATAACTTCAAGGCACCTTTCTGAACACGCTCCCGGACAAAATGACAATCAATCTCTATATGCTTGGTGCGTTCATGAAAAACCGGATTAGCCGCTATAGCGTGCTGATTGACTATCAGAATAAAAAACCGCAGTAGAGGTTAAAGTGATACCCAAGTCTGCTAACAAGAAAAGAAGCCACTGAATTTCACAGCTAGTAATAGCCAAAGCTCGATATTCAGCTTCAGAAGAAGACCGAGAAACTGTAACTTGCTTCTTTGATTTCCAGGAAACCAAAGAATCACCAAGAAAAATGCAAAAACCTATAACAGACTTCCTAGAGCGAGGACAGGCTGCCCAATCAGAATCAGAAAAACCCTTTATCTGTAATGAAGAACTAGCTGAATAAAAAACACCCTGACCTGGTGCTTTTTTGAGATACCGCAACACTCTACTAACAGCTCGCATGTGCTCCTCAGTGGGTGTATCCACAAACTGAGATAATTGTTGTGTGACAAAAGTCAAATCAGGTCGCGTAATGGTTAAGTAAATAAGCTTGCCAATTAATCTTCGGTAACCTGTAGCATCAATGAGAGCTGGACTATCTGAATAGAGCACCTTTGTCGTTTCAAGCATGGGACTCTCAACAGGCTTGCTACCCAAAAAACCAGCTTCATCAAGTAAGTCAAGAGCATACTTGCGTTGACAAAGATTTATGCCATGTGTACTTCTTGTGACTTCTAACCCCAAAAAATATTTCAGGGGACCAAGATCCTTAATGCGAAATGCAGTGTGAAGATGTGATTTAACACACTGAATTTGACTCAAGTCCCCACTCATAACCACAATATCATCCACGTAAACTAATAATGCAATAAATCCATCACCTTTCCCTTTAGTAAATAAAGAATGATCTGCAGAAGCTTGCATGAAACCCATATTCCTTAATTCTGAAGTCAGTTTTTCATTCCATTGTCGACTCGCTTGTTTTAATCCATACAAGGATTTGACCAGCCGACACACCTGCCCGGGCTTATTTGACTCGACCCCTGGTGGCAAAGTCATATATACCTCTTCATGGAGATCACCATGTAAAAAGGCGTTATTCACATCAAGTTGATGTAAATACCAACCTTTTATGGCTGCGACGGCTAACAACACTCGAATAGTCGTGACCTTTGCAACAGGACTAAAGGTATTTAAATAGTCCAGGCCAAAAGTTTGAGTGTAACCCTTTGCCACTAATCGAGCTTTGTACCGCTCTATAGAACCATCCGCAAGCAACTTGACTCGGTACACCCACTTACATCCAATGGGTTGTTTACCAGGTGGCAAATCAACCACAACCCATGTGTTATTTGCTTCTAAGGCTTCCAATTCCTGCTTCATTGCCTCGCGCCAGTTTGCATGTTTAATAGCCTCATTATAGCTGCGTGGCTCCACAGCACAGGTTACTGACAAAATAAAATTCTTTTGTTTATTAGAAATACCATCATAACCAATAAATCTAGATAATTCATGTGGTGAACCTGTCATCTGAACACAAGAATTTGAAGGAGGATTTTTTAACAGACTGCAATGGTAATCCTTAAGATAGCTTGGAGGCACCCGGTGTCTATTCGATCGACGCAAGACAGGAATAACATGCAGTAGTTGCTCTTGACTGATTTGAGAATCCATTTGTGAATTCAATGCATGCTGCCCAGATGATTGCTCTTGACTAGGTAGACAATTAAGCTGTGAGCCTACATCATTTTGTCCAGGTGACTGCTCCTGATTGGTCTGAGGATCTAGGTGCATGCTAGATACACTTTGCGTAGGTGATGTGAATGCATCCTGGCTGTTGGGTTCTACATGGGATGATACCTCCTTATTACCATTAGCCAAAACATTATACCCACTAGACATATAGTCAAGATCATCAGCAGCTTGTCCATCACAAGAAACTACAGGAGAGTTATCTGACTTATGACAGTCATACAAATAACATGTCCCATCTGTAGGCAAGGGAATGCAGAAATCTGGAGATTTTATGTTACTGTCAGAAAAAGGAAAAATAGTTTCATGAAAGACAACATCTCTAGACACAAAAATTTTCTGTGTCTCTAGATCAAATAATTTGTAACCTTTAACACCTCGCTGAAAACCAAGAAAAACACAGCGCCTCGCGCGAGGACAGAACTTCCTTCGCCCCCTAGTTAAAGTACATGCAAACGCCAAACATCCAAAAACTCTGAGTATAGAATAATTAGGAGCTTTGCGACAAAGAACTTCAAACGGAGTTTTACCACCAATGACAGGAGACGGCAATCTATTAATTAAATATACTGCATGAGAAATACATTCTGCCCAAAACACCTCAGATAAGTTAGCTTGAAATCGCAAAGCTCGTGCAACACATAAAATATGTTGGTACTTACACTCTACCACACTATTTTGTTGTGGTGTTTCGACACAAGTTTTTTGATGTTCAATTCCAAGAGAGTTATAGAAATCATCCATTTCGAATTCTTGCCCATTATCTGACCTTATACTCTTTACTCTAGTTTCAAATTGCGTCAAAACAAACTGACAAAAATCTTTTAACAATTGTCGTGCCTGACCCTTGCCTTACATAAAAAAAAACCCAAGTAGCCCGACTATAATCCTCAATTATTGTTAAAAACTAACGATGACCATAAAAAGAGGAGGTACGAAATGCACCCCAAATGTCCACTTGTATTAACTTAAAACATTTTTTAGTAAATGTAACACTAACAGGAAATGGCAACTTCCTTTGTTTGGCCAAATGACATACTTCACATGATAAATTTGGTTGGCAGCTTATTGTATCATCCAGACGACGAAGCTTTCTTATTCTCTCGGCCGAGGCATGTCCCAATCGGTAATGCCAAAAATCAAATGCAGTTGTAGACATAACATGGCTTTGTTCTGCTTCAATAAACTGATAAAGCCCTCCTTTAACAAAACCAATCGTCTTCCGCATTGTCCCAATCTGTATCTTACAAAGGTTATCGTAAAAACGCAAAGAACAACTCATAGTCTTTGTTAATCGACTCACAGAAATCAAACAAAACCCAAACTTTGGCACACATAAAACGCGAAGCGATTTTTAATGCTTTGATACCATATTGGAATTTTACAGGACAAAAGATAGAGAAAGGAAAGAATCTCTATATTAACATGAAGAGAAGAAGTACATTCAAAACATAAACAAAGCTGGACATATATACTTGTCCAACCAACAGAAACAACTAAAACCTTGCATGAAAAATGGAACCAAATAAATTCAAAAAACTAAAATAATGCAACTACTACTACTTTGTCAACTCATGTGTTAATTATTATTGATAATGATTTCTAATTAATTATACTTTGGGTAATAAAGTATCAAATGCATAATTATATGAGTACGATTAACACGGGTGTGGATCATTACTTTAGAATTTTTTTACATAACACAAAATATCATAATAATAATAATAACAACAAGAACAAGAACAAGAACAACGTAACAACATTTATTTAAATACTAGTTTTTCATGCTCATTGCGTGAATATAATAATGCCCAATGTTTATTTTTAAATAAGTACTTCAAAGTATATAAATGCAATATTATGTGGGAGATGCTCATGCATAGGTAATTGAATGTTAAATTTGCTTATTTAAATGGTAATTCTAAGTTTACAAATGCAAGATAATATAGTCGAGATTGATTATAATTGTCACTAAAATAATTGTTTACAACTTTATTAGAATTCTATAAGGATTTGTGGTTAGAGTTCTATTAAGACTTTAATATTAGAATTAGAATCGAGAATGCAATATGTGAGTTAATAATTGGTTAGACTTGCCAAAAACCTTCTGGTTTAGTGGCATCTGGTTTACACTCCCACGTAGTACTAAAAAAAAAAAAAATTTTGTCATTTTCTTAGGAATGATCCTCACCTCGGCCTATTTAGTTACCTTGTATGAAAAGCATATGATATGAAACAACAAATGTAAATGATATGATATTTGTTGAATTTGCAGCCAACAAATGTTCCATTTTGCTCTTTTTTTCAAGCGTTTTATATTAATATTTCTTTCCTGATTTCTGTTGGGGTGGGCAGCAATATCTGTGTCCTTGTTTGTAAAGGAAACCTCTTATTGTGAAACATAAACAACATTGATGAAATTCTAAGAATTTCAATGCAAGTTCTGCATAAATATGTGCAATCACCATTTGCAATGGATTCAACAACCCTCTTCAATGCAATATTCCCCTGATTTATCTTAGCAGTCTGCATTTAGAGACGAAGAGTCGCCAGGCCAAAGACGAAGAAATCTGGAGATGAAGAGTGTCTTGTCTTCGGCGGGAGAAGAAGGGGTGGGGTGGGTTTTTTTGGGCTTTTTTTTTAATTCTATTTTATTTAAAATTATTAAAATACATTTTAAAAATAATTTTTAATAAAATGATCGCAACGCCAACAACAACCAGAAACATGTCAATTTTAGTTGAATTGTATAATTTTGGACGGTTCAGATACCAAACTATAATTTTTGTTTTTTTTTTTTGAGTTGAGTAACTCAATTACATTTTCACATGTAGTTCGATGGCCTATTTAAGCATTATTTCTAAAATAAATTACTGTTCATGCATTACCAAAAAGGCAAGAAAGGACGTCATGTGAAGCATTACAAAGAGAGGAAGAAGTGAAGGCTAGAGTCACTAGGGGTGTAAACGAGCCGAGCCGATTTCGAATCTAGGGTGGCTTGAGCTTAAGCTCGTTAAGGAAGGCTCGGGTCGAGTTCGAGCTCGAGCTCGAGCTCGATCGAGCTTGAAAATTGATGCTCGAGTTCGAGCTCTGTAATTTTCGAGCTGCTCGAGCAGCTCGATTGTTCGAGCTCGAGTTCGAGCTTGAATTTGAGCTCGAATTCATGCTCGAACTCAAGTTCGAGTCCGATTTTGAACTCGAATTTAACCTGTTTGATTTTAAATTCATGTTTCAATTAAAAATAAACAATAATATATATATATATATATATATATATATATCACTCGCGAGCGGCTCGTCAAGCCACGAGCCTAAGACATTAGAGCTCGAGTTCGGCTCGAACTCAAATTTGACCGAGCTCGAGCCGAGCTTTGACCGAGCGACTCGCGAGCCGCTCGGCTCATTTACACCCCTAGGCTAGACTATTCATGTGAAGCATTTGTTAATAAATGTTGGGGATGATTAGGGAATTTGTTCATTTTGGTTTTCTTATTGTTATGTTGGAATGGATTGTTAGACATAATTCAATTTTGAATATTTTAAATCACTAGTACAAAGCATCTGTGTTTGGGGTTTTGGGCTATCTGCGTCCGGAATACTTCGGACGCATATGCCATGGACACAGATGCCCATGGACTATCTGCGTCTGGAGTTGCCCCGGACGCAGATAGTCACCAGCTGCGTCCGGAACTGGGCAGTTTCGTACGCAGCTGACATTATTTTTTTTAAAATTTTTTTAATATGCTATTTATTTTGCTGTGCACCCCAAATAATTTTCTGTAGCATTTACAATTCCTGTCCAGTTTTCAACACATACACATCAAAACACACCAACTTCTCAAATCTCAAATCTAATAAATTCTCAAAACAATAATCTATTCAACATCTATCCAACAAGTTCACAAATCTCAAATCTCAAAGCTACTTCAAAGTTTTCAAAACTTCAACAATAAATAACACTTCAATTCTAAATATTTCTCAACAATTCAAATTAAAGCTAAATTACCAACACTTCAAATCTTCAAAGTTTTCAAAATACTTTATTCAATCAAAGTAAACACTACTAAATTAATAAAAAACTAAGTACCAACACATACATCATTACAATTTCATAAAACATCATAAGTAAACACTACTAAATTAATACTTTACCTACACAAAACATCATAAGCATTCTTCACAAAAGTATTTAGCCCAAATTTCACGAATTTCATTGATTTGATTCTCCGTGTAGGGCTTTGACCCCGCAAATGCCTACAAAAATTTAAAAATTATCAAATTATTAGTTTTAACATTAATAAAATATAATTTAAAACTCTTTAGTTTTATTAAATTTTACTTACCGATTCTAAATCTTCAAACTCATAGTATTGAGTGCATATCTCAAACATAAATCGCAAGACATAATATCCGCACTCCACACTACCGAGTTGTGTAGGACACTACAAATTATAAATTTTTATGTATATATATTAGAAAGTTAAACAATAAAACATTACTAATAACCTTATAAAATATATAAAACAATTTTGATATATACCTTAATTTCCCTCCATTTTAACCAATTTTTAGCTCTTTGTCCTTTCAAATTTGTTGTTAACCGAAATACCCTATAATATACTCTCATAAGGTGAATTCAAAAGAATAATAATAGTTAATAATAATAAATAAATAAATATTATTAGGAGTTACTTACACACTCAATGGGACCTTAATCTCTAGGTCGCGGTTACATGGCAGTGGGTCTAATACATAGACCACTTTTGATTTCATGCAAATGACCAAAAGCAACCAATGACTTCTACATTATTTAAAAATAAATATGTTAACGTAATTCAAAAATAAGTCAATTAATTTGTTTTGATACTATTATACATGAATCACATTTGGTCTTTGACTATAAAATTTTCTAATTAGGTGCATGACTATGTAATTTTTATCATATTTGGTCCTGTCGTTCAATTTTCTAGCCAACTATTGCCGGAAGTACTCCTCTCGAAAGGAGCACTTTCTACAATAGTTGGCCGAAAAATTGAATGGCAAGACCAAATGTGATACAATTTATATAGTCATGCACCTAATTAGAAAATTTTAATAGTCAATGACCAAATGTGATTCATGTATAATAGTCAGTGGACCAAAAGTGAAATTTATTCTAATATATTTATTCTATATGTTTATAAACATAAGTTGTAAAGTCTAAAAATGCTAGACTAAATGTACATCATATGTATTTTTATTCATTTTATAGTAGATTTATAATGTTATTTCTATATGTTAATAAAAAGAAAAGCTTATATAAATATTACAATAAAGTAATGATTTTATGTACCTATAGATTTATTTTAAAAAAAAAAAAATATGTTAACATGGATGTCATTTCAAAGATCTTAATTATAGATTTTTAATTATATACTTTTTTATACATTAATTTTATTTGTACAAAAAGAAAAGAGAAAAATAAACTCCAGTTGAAAAAAACAAAATGTATAAGAATAAAAATAGGAATTGTTAAGTGCATGTATAAATTTCATTGGTCAAGTCTCATATTGAACTTTAATACTTAATTTTATATTTTTATTTTTAGAAAGTAATTTTGGTGGGAAATTGAACCAATATTGAAAAAAATAAAATGTATAAGAATATAAATAGGAATTGTTAAGTGCATGTATAAATTTCATTGCTCAAGTCTCATATTGAAATTTAATACTTAATTTTATATTTTTATATTTAGAGATTAGAGTGGTTGCACCTGGGTTTTGATTGATTCTTCCTTCCTTGACTATAAATACAAGAAGACCCCGAACCTCTGATGTATCATTCCTCCTTCCTCATAAAGCATTATTTCCAGAAACATCAATACAAACTGCTTTTTGAGTTATTTCTCCCCTTCCAACTTCTCAGCTCTTCATATATATTACTATCATTATTATTGTTATTGTTATAATTTTCAACAATCTCTTGCTAGAGCATGTGTTTTCTGAATGATACGCAACTAAAAACTCATCACATGATGGAGCTGAGCCCCATTCCTATAAAAAAATCCTCTATCTCACTCCATACAAGTACAAACAACAAAGGCATTACGAGGATAAAAAAATAAAAAGGACTAAAGATGGAGCAGAAAAAACATAAAACCGCAAAGAATATTGAACAGTGGTTTGTTTTCTCAAAGTAGTCGAGGTTGAAGCTAGGGCGTAGGGGTTGTGGCCAAAAATGGCTTAGTGTAATGTGAGATGGTCCCCTCTCACCAAACCCAAATCCACTACAGCTTCTTGTTAAACACAAAAATTTATCATTGTGCCCTTGCTTATTTTAATAATTTCAAATATAACATTTATTTGTTTTATATGTACTAGTATTTTCACCCACTGAATGAATTTGTTATAATATTTTAAGAATATTTGTATCGATATGCAATTATATAAGTTATAACATCCGCCAAAGGCCTTGTGGTCAAGCGGTATCCGGTGTACACTCCCATGTGGAAGGGAGTCTCAGTGGAGGTATCTGTTGACTCTTTGTGCTTCATTAGCTATGAACCGATACTACAATGTAACAGAGTCAGTAGAACTCAAAAAATATATATATATATATTATATAGTATTATAACATGAAAATTTTTAAATGAATTTTAAGATTTGGATAAATTCAATAGGTGATGATAAAAACTTTTAAAGCTATAAGCTGTATTTGAGTTTGGTCCGAAACTCACCATTATATTTATGAACATGGTTAGTAGCATATAGACATACCTCACTAGGAATAGATAGAATTTGAAAGCTTAGCTTGTGGAGTTGATGATTATCAAGTTAATAGTTATATTGTATTAATCTTTCTGTATATTGTATATTTTAAGTGTATGAAGAAAGAAATATATTTATAATAGGACTCAATGCCTGTGTGTGTTTTACTTGATATTAACTACTAATAATTCTATTCTAACCCTAGCTATATAAAACATCAAAATATAATCGAGCAGGCCAACAATAAGCCAAAAAGCTAAGCTGTAATCTATCGTAATTACCAATCTGGATTTGCAGATCAGATCGATGGAAGATCAAAAACAGAAGATGAAGATGAAGGCTTCAGCTTCTATAACTTGTCTTCCACGAGAGATACTAATAAAAATTCTCACTGGTCTCCCTGCAAAATGTGTAGCGCGATTGAGATGTAGTTGCAAATTCTTGTATTCTTACATACCGGAACCACGACGCTTGGCGTTCAGAATCAACTTTGCATTTCCATCCCATCAACGTGGCGCATTAAGATTATACTCCGTCAGGTACAGTGAAGAAAGCATCGATAGCAGTGTCCAAAAATTAGATTCGCGAGGTTTAGAATGGCCGCCCGGTTCCAGTTGTGGCGATAGGATGATGTGTATGCTCCGCCACGGAACTGGAGGCGGCGCCGTCTTCGACCTTAGCACAGGACGCCGTATTTCTCTGCCGCCCCACCCCGAGACGTGCGGTAGCGGTAGTAACATTGGCAATGGCGGTTTTGTTGTTCGGACCAAATTCCATAATATCTGCTCTTTTGCGGCGGTGGGGCTTGACCCGGTTTCCGGGAGATATAAGGTTTTCAAATCCACGGTGTACTATCATCCCGCCCCCGCCCGGTTGTTGACTCGACAGTGGGTTTTAACTCTACAAGTGGATGAGTCATGGAGGGAGATAAAACCCCCCCCTTTTCACAGGATACATTGAGCCATCCACATTTATGGGATTATTTATTTCATACCTAAAATTAGTGACCAATCACCACATATAGTCGCCATAGATGTTGCGACAGAGGAGTTTATGAGGGTCATACCGTTCCCACCTGAATATGATCCGTACCCGCAGTGGGCGTACAGGCAAGAGCCATGGATAAAGTTGAATGGTCGCCTAGCGTTCATTAACATTCCTCTTCCTGAAGACTCAGACAACGAAGACTTCGTCGGCCCTACTGCAAAAGGGAATAGGATAGAGATATGGACGCTTGAGATCACATCAATGGAGGCGGAGTGGGGGAAGCAGACGGTCCTCCTTCCATGTGAGGAGTTTGTACAAGCTACTTCTATGGGTTTTACTTCTAATAGTATAGGGGAGATTGTGTTCATATTGTTTCTAGTTGACGGAATGCTTCCTACTTTGATTTTAGTTTATTCATTTAGAAGAGATGTTTGGATAAGAGTTGACCTGGGTGAACTTTGTAAGTACCCACTTTCTTTTTTAAGAGTTTTGGGAGGTGTTGTGCATATAGATGATGAGATTGCAACATCTTTTTTGGAATGGAATGAATAGTTATGCCCTTAATTGGTAGAAGAGGGATAGAGTTAAACAAACTGCTCACTCCATGATTATTTAGTTTATCTATCTTATTGATATTTCAAGACAATGTCATTATGTACTATTATTTTTGGAATGAGTTTAATTCATCTGAGGCTATTCTTAACTCAGAAATTTGTGATTTTCGGGTTTCTAAACCCAGCCTAAGTGTAAGATATAGAATTACATAATTAATTTCTCTTCTCATTGCTTCTTTACTACTTTGAGCAGTTTCAATATATGGATTAGGTGTATGGCTACAATTGAGTAGACATTACTCCGGTGTGAAACTCCTTTTTATTTTATGTTTGGTAGCCCTGCCCCTCATTTGCTAATTGTATGAATGAATAGACCTTTGAAAATTGACCCCCAGCATACAAATGGTTGATGGTGACTTATAAGGGAATTTGAACATGTGACCAAATTATATGGGCCATCTTTTTTTTCTTTTTTTTTTTTTTTTCTTCTAGTTGAACTATTATGATAATTGAAATAATTCTGAGAATAGGGAATAAGAAGAGCAACTAAACAGAAGGGCACCAAGGTGGTGCCATTGCTACCTCCAATCAGTTGTTGATACCTAAACAGAGTTTACAATTCAAGTCAGAGCTGCCAAATGACCAAAATACAACATTTTCCATATTTACAGAGATACAGAAAAAACCAAACTACACTTAAAGTTTTCACATTAACAGTCCAATGCCCCCCCCCCCCCCCCCCCCCAAACACCTCAACTTGTTCTAACTTGGGAGTTTTACCCCCAATCAGATGGTGTCAATATAGAGCTGCCAACTAGCATTCTAGTACTCAGACCCTTTCCATTCTGCAAGAATTTCATTTTTTGTTAATTCTGACAGCCTAAAGGAAAAGAAACTAGAAAGGCTTGTTCTCGACGTCTTTTCCTTGACCATGGGAGTGGACAAGAAAAAACAACCAGGGAAAGGTATACGACTAGAAGGGGGAATTTCTGTCGTTTACAGTTATTGATTCGGATACTGAAGAACGGGGGTGTGTTTCCTGCACTCGTTTTCTTCACCCTCAGTGTTGAACAAATAAGAATCCTCCTCACCACACTACAGAATTCTCTGCAAATATCAATTAAAAATAGCTCTGTTAGGTGACAAAGAACAGTGGAACATGTTTTGTAGTGAAGCACTTTCAATTTTATTAGGAACAGTAAAAAGGAAGAATAGATACTTACAGCCATGGATGATCCCCCCCCATAAGCATTGTGTCCCCTCATCGTCTGTGAAGACAATTTCCCACTTTTTCTTGGGCGAAGCTCTCCGTGGATCTCAAACATATCTTCAAGTTCACTTGTGAGTTCATCGTATCCTTTTATTGCTGTCAAGTCCACTGCCCGGCCCACTGCCACCCCTTGCATTTGAACCTACTCAAAGGATTTCCGTGAAAACACAGAAATTTTAGATTTATAGAATTTTCCTTTCAATGGTAGTGAATTCTAAACAAATTACACTGGGGTGTAGTGTACCTTGGTACGACTTCTAATAGAAGAATTCTGATTGGTTTGGCCCTCCTTCGGTTGAGTGACCTGTGATTGCTCTTGCTTCAGACCTTTGGTATCAATAGAAAGGTCAGACTTTTGCTCTGAATCCCCAAAGGACGGTGTCTTTGAAAAGCATCCTTCAACTGCAGCCTTGGAGATCTCGATAGTTGAACCTGCCGAGGTGCTATTCAGGTCAATACCAAACAACCTACAAGGCGGGACAGCGTCGGATTTTCTTTTATCACCCGGGCGTGTTGTTAGATTGTCCTTCTGTTCTACAGNGAATAGGGAATAAGAAGATGAACAACTAAAAAGAAGGGCACCAAGGTGGTGCCACTGTTACCTCCAATCAGTTGATACCTAAACAGAGTTTACACTTAAAGTCAGAGATGCCAAATGACCCAAATACAACATTTTCCATATTTACAGAGATACATAAAAACCAAACTACACTTAAAGTTTTCACATTAACAGTCCAATGCACCCCCCTCCCCCAAACACCTCAACTTGTTCTAACTTGGGAGTTTTACCCCCAATCAGATGGTGTCAATATAGAGCTGCCAACTAGCATTCTAGTACTCAGACCCTTTCCATTCTGCAAGAATTTCATTTTTTGTTAATTCTGACAGCCTAAAGGAAAAGAAACTAGAAAGGCTTGTTCTCCCGACGTCTTTTCCTTGACCATGGGAGTGGACAAGAAAAACAACCAGGGAAGGTATACGACTAGAAGGGGGAATTTCTGTCGTTTACAGTTATTGATTCGGATACTGAAGACGGGGGTGTGTTTCCTGCACTCGTTTTCTTCACCTCAGTGTTCGAACAAATAAGAATCCTCCTCACCACACTACAGAATTCTCTGCAAATATCAATTAAAATAGCTCTGTTAGGTGACAAAGAACAGTGGAACATGTTATTGTAGTGAAGCACTTTCAATTTTATTAGGAACAGTAAAAAGGAAGAATAGATACTTACAGCCATGGATGATCCCCCATAAGCATTGTGTCCCCCTCATCGTCTGTGAAGACAATTTCCCACTTTTTTCTTGGGCGAAGCTCTCCGTGGATCTCAAACATATCTTCAAGTTCACTTGTGAGTTCATCGTATCCTTTTATTGCTGTCAAGTCCACTGCCCGGCCCACTGCCACCCCTTGCATTTGAACCTACTCAAAGGATTTCCGTGAAAACACAGAAATTTTAGATTTATAGAATTTTCCTTTCAATGGTAGTGAATTCTAAACAAATTACACTGGGGTGTAGTGTACCTTGGTACGACTTCTAATAGAAGAATTCTGATTGGTTTGGCCCTCCTTCGGTTGAGTGACCTGTGATTGCTCTTGCTTCAGACCTTTGGTATCAATAGAAAGGTCAGACTTTTGCTCTGAATCCCCAAAGGACGGTGTCTTTGAAAAGCATCCTTCAACTGCAGCCTTGGAGATCTCGATAGTTGAACCTGCCGAGGTGCTATTCAGGTCAATACCAAACAACCTACAAGGCGGGACAGCGTCGGATTTTCTTTTATCACCCGGGCGTGTTGTTAGATTGTCCTTCTGTTCTACAGTGTGTGCGGGGACGTGGTTTGAAGCAACGGACCAAGTTGAAGCATTCAGCTTCACATGAGAAGGCCACGCACACTCCACTACTCTTTGTCCCTGAGGACTACTATTTGCTTGCAACGAGTCTACGGAAGGATTCCAAACAGTGGATGCAGTTGACAGAGTAGGTTCTGACCAAGTTAACAATAAAATTTAAGGGAGGAATTCTTAGGGGCAAGTTCGATAGATAAAGAAGAAATTGAAGGCACATGGCTCACCCAAAACGGTGGTGGTTTCAATAACTTGTCGAGGCCTTTTGTTCTTTGGTGCCACCGGTAGAGCAAGTGACGAAGGGATTGAAGGCACAAAAGGTTCTATATCCCATGGAGAAACCCTGTCGGGCCTCGTAATAGGGACAGGCTCATCCCAATGAACCTGAAAAGAGGAGGCGAGAGTTTAGTAAACTTATGCTCTTCCAAATCCAGAAATGTATGCAACATATAGGAACTAATGTAAACCTTCAATGATCGCCAATCAGAGCCTTTCCACTGCGTAGAAATATCTTCAACCCCAACTATGGTGCCCATAAACCTGAATGAAGAAAAGTAAATATCATGACTATCAGCAGTATTAGCAACAAGATACATTTAATAACTTGCGAAAGTTCTCCCACCTTCTCTCAGGAGAATCCTCCACTTCAAATCGCATCTTGAATCTCATGCCTACCAAGAACCCTTGATTAACAGCTTCTTTATATTTCCTCAAGCCTACTATGAACTGACTCATTCTGAAAATTTTATGGTGAAAAGCAAGTATAAGTGCAACAGAACCAAAAGGCCTTGATAGCAGTTTCAGATTCTATGATATATAAATTAATAAGATCTAGAAAATTAAGACTTGGATGTTTCACCTTGGCTTGTAGTTAACAACAAAGAGGGTTTTCGTGGTAACAGCATGCGAAGCCGTTGCAAGCACTCCCAAATGCATATTTCGACTTGAAATAACCGAGGAAGGAATAGAGTTTTGCTTCTGAGCATGATGTCTTATTCCAACTCGCAGTTCCCCGCTCTCTCCCCTAGAAGCAAAATTGGCTCGACAAATTAAGGAAATCATCAACTATGGATGTCTTATATTTCTTAATTATCATGTATGATGTTGTAGATTATGAAACAAATGCAAAAGACAAACAGATAGAGCAGCAAATACCTCAAAAACAAAAAGGAATCCCCTGCAACCAATCTCTTTGAAGATACAAAGTTACTCCACCCCGTTGTAAGCAGATGTCTTCGAGGTTGGCCTGCACGATAAAATATTAAAAGATCAGGTTAACTTGTTTCTTTTGTTGGGAGATGAAACTAAAAAGCAATAGGATATGAAAATCTTTCTTTCTACCCAAACATATTAAAAGATGCAACATAGAATGATGTAATTACCCCTAAATATGTGTTTAAAACGCCATTCAATCCTGTGAAGATCCAAGGCTACCAGATCTTGTGATGGAGTCTGCTGATTCAAGTCCTATCATAGACCAACCATAAGCGGGTTGAGAATTTGAAATAGAGACAAAACATGTCCAATAATAGAGACGGGGGCAAAAGAACGTAATAACTTGGTACAAGATAATACCAGCGGAGGAAGGCATTCAGTAGCATGCTTCCTTAGAACAGAAAATCCACCGTGAGTACTCGTATCAGATGCCGTTAACACCTTGCAGAAGGAGTAAACTTTGGGCCTTGAAGGCTCATGAGAACTTGAAGTCTCATGAGAATAAGAATCTAGATTTGTATGCTCCATCTCCTACAAATATCCAGCCAGGAATATAAGTTTCATGTGCAAACAAAACGATATTTTTTTAGTACAGGGAAATAGTTTTAGATCCGTACATCTTCGGGCAACAAAGTGATTTGTGCATAAACCTCATCAGTCTCTGGTTCAACCTACAAACAACAATCTTCACATGATCAATCCCTTCACTACAATCAATATATTAGCTCAGTTTGTTAAAGTTAGTATAGTACTCCATATATGATATATATCCCAATCTAAATGGCATGTCTGGTCTAACAACACACACACACACACACACACACATATATATATGTTGCTCAAAATTGTTACCTGAAGCTTAACGTTAACAACTTGACAAAGGATCTTGGGTGACAAAGAAAACATGGATGTTTTCTGATCCAACTCTTCATTTGTTGATGCCTCCAACTAAACAATCCAAAAGATGGTCAAATTTAAAGAAAATTGACAATAGAACAATTGCCAAAAGTAAAAAAAAAAAAAAAAAAAAGCAAAAGGAATCCAATAACGAAAACTAAGGTTTAATCAATGAGATGAAAGTATGAAACACAACAGCCATATAATAAACCAGAAACAGAAAGAAATTCAAGGTTTGTAAAATATCTGAACAAAGAAGGCCAATAATTGAACAATTTTAAGTCTAAATTACAAAAAAAGAAGAACTCCACCTAAAGCAAAAGTTGAAACCAACCACAAGAGAATATTCTTACTTGTTCCATGTGCCCCTGTGGGAAATAGTAAACCCTGTCATGAGTTCTCGGAACATCCACCAATGGACCTGCACATAACTTCCATAGCTCCTCATAGAGGAGATCATCTTGCCCTGAAAATTTCAGACCAGACATTTAAACATTTTCAACCCAAACAAAATCATAGAGAAAAATAGAAAACAGATCTTTATCTAAGAAACTAAAGTAAACCTGGAGCTGAGATGTAGCTTTGTTGTTGCTGAGAAGAAAGGGAACCTCTAGTCGCCATGATCAAAGCAAAGGGAGTTTAATTTCAGAAATTCATGAAAGCCCAGATATCCTCAACCTAAATTCTCCACATTGCTGGGCATTTTATCACATCATTAGCCTAGTAAATAGCTATTGAGATCAACAACCCCACAATAAATACTGGGTACGTATGCAGAAGAACCCTTTAAACAACCGAGAAAAGAAAAAAAGCTGCAAACTTTATCACAACTCCGCCCTTTTGGTGACTGTTCCAGTACCCAGCGTTCAACTTCTCAGCAGGGCATATAGCTTTTATCTTCGACTTTGGTGCCTCAACTCAGAAGACCAAGAATACTACTGCCCACCTGTACTGTGGCTACAAACTTTCTCTAGAATCAATGGAGGAAGGAGAAAGAGAGAGAGGGAGAGAGAGAGAGAAACGCCGTTAGAGCGTCCCGGAAACCAGCATATTATACGCCTCGATTTGTTGCTTTCTCTGTGTGTCTTACACCGAACGTGGATGTCTCCTTTTTCCCTGTAGTGTTGCGTTTTTTTTTGTTCATTTTTACATCATTGGTTCAGGGCCACAGACCATTCATTATTACTGTTTTAAGAAATTTTAGATTGCTTTATTAATGGGAGAAATGTTCCATTCTTTATTTTTTTAGTTAGACACCTCAACCACGAGATGTTGACTTAATTAAGAGACAAAGTATTAGCGAGAATGGTCTTTCCATACAAGAGGAGATTCCAACTCCTGATCAATATATGAAAATGTTCGACCACTCACGCCAATCAAGCTACTTAATTACTATTACCTATGTTCCTATTTTTTTATAATCAAACTTTTTGATTACGCTAAATTATATATTGAACTCCATAAACTTATCTCAAACCTATTAAGAATTAAAAACTCAAAACCTTGAAGTTTAAATTTTATAAATGAAACAATACTTACTAGAAAATTTTTGTCAAAAGTTTAAGTCCAGTGAGAAATGATAAAATGCATTATTTTTTTAATATAAAAATTTGTGTGGGGCTGTATGTAATATTTTTTTTTAATAAAAATGTAATATTTGTTATGAGATAACAAATATTACATTTTCACTTTAAAGTATTAATTGTTCGTTGAAAAAATAAAAAGTATCATAGGCTTTTCATTATCATTAGCATAAATCGTTTAGTTTGGTTTCGGCAAGTGTTGATCTTATCCTGGGCGAGCAAAAAAGAATGATGATGAAGACCCATATCTTTGATGAAGCTTTAAACTCCTTGAAGGAACATAGCTTCCTAGTTATGAAACAGTTTGCGATTCAAGTTTTCTATAGTATAGTTAGAAAAGTTGTTTCTATGTCTGACTGTAAGGAATGGTTTATCATTTCATTGATCGTTGATGTAAACGTTTTATGTTATGAATTAATGGAATAGCTACGTTTATCTTCAAAAAATAAAAATAAAAAAAAAAGTATTAATGAACATGTTATTTCATTTACATCATTTTATCTGCTTTGTTTATTTTATTGGTCAAATTACTATTTTCCTTTATTTATTTTTAATAATTTTTAAATTTGATTTGTTGTGTTTAATATCACTTTTAATATTTCTAAATATGTAAATATTAGATACAAACACTGAACTTAATTATTATATTAAATTAAATTGTTAATAATTTTTATTAATTCTGTTGACAAAATCATACATAAAAGTGATGGAATGAGTAAAAATTAATACCCATAATTTGTAAATTGGCCACACATAAGATTAATAGATTAGTTTTTTTTTTTTTTTAAGATACATGCATAAAGAAAGATATTACAATTAAAATTTAAAATATATTTTCTGCTACAATAGTAACGAGAAAACTCAAAGAAAAAGCAATACGATAGAGCATTGCAATAATGTTAACCGATCCCGTTTACAGATTGTGCAGTCGAATCATTTTTATGATCCCCAACAGAGACAATATTAAATAGTAGAGTAGTGTCAATGTGTCACAAGCCAATTAACATTGACGAAATCTAAAAGCACATGAAATTTGCCATTACTCAATTACCATGACGGGTTTGATTGTCGTCTTATTGCTTGTTACTTTGCAACAGGCAACACGGTTTCCTACTTTGCTTAAAGAAACATGGCAAAGGATTTTTCTCTATATTCTCTTTATTATTTTAAATTAATTATGATTAATTATAGTTGCATTAGTTTGACTAATTTATCTTCAATTTCTTTCCCTTCATATTAAAAAAAAATACATTTATTAATTACTCTTAAATAATACTCCGTATTTATAACCCTTTTATATATAAAATATTTACTCCGTATTTTACATTATTAAACCAAATGGGAAGTGACGGGGTACTTGGAGACACAGAAGGGAGACGTTTGACGAGGTTCGCGATCTATGGGACTATAACTAGCCTTGGAGAAAGAACACATGTGTATATAGGCAGAGTGAGATTGTATCTCAATTTTTTGGATTAAAAATTATAATTGTTACTAAATTTTTTTGAATACTATTGACTCTATTACAATGTTGGGGATTGAACCTGTAATCTTTCACTTAGAAGGACCACAAACTTTTTTTATTTATTTAACATGCAAACTTTTTTTATTTATTTATCATAGCATGCATGAAACAACAATTAAATTTTAAAACTACAATTAAATTTTAAAACTTTAAAATGCTTCAATTAAATACTTAAACTCAATAAAATCGTGTAACCAAATTGATTTTACTGATTTTTACCTATTAACTCTAGGTTACCTTCAATGCCATCCCACCTTAGATTTTTATTATATATTTGACACTATCAAAATACTAAATATTATTTTAAATTATTTTATTCAAGATTTATATAAAAAAAAAACATTCTAGTTGTCGGTGACTACTAACTTCTATAGATTTGAAGAAGGCGATGTGCGTTCGCCAATCGCTTTCTCATATCGTAGAAGGTGATTAGTGCCGATTACCTTTTTGTTGTTCCTTTGTTCTCCTTGCTAAAAAGAATTCTTGGCAATTTAAAAAAAAAAAAAAAAGAAAGAGAGAGAAAGAGATATAGAGAGAGATGTAATCAAAATTTGCCAGGTTAAAATATATTTACCTGTAAACAACAA
The DNA here is from genome assembly GCF_003576645.1 of Ipomoea triloba. Taxonomy (NCBI): domain Eukaryota; kingdom Viridiplantae; phylum Streptophyta; class Magnoliopsida; order Solanales; family Convolvulaceae; genus Ipomoea; species Ipomoea triloba. The sequence continues at coordinate 20,266,037 of NC_044927.1, forward strand.
ATGGACTTGTTTACGTGTTTTTACTTTGTTCAAGTATTTTAGTTGAAACTTTTAAAGTTTGATGGTCTAATTGTTATTTCATTAATCTCTTGAGGGCCTATTTTATCTTCTTTTTTTTTTTCAATTTCTTAATTCTGATAGCATAACATACATGTATGTCCCACCCAAAAAAAAATAAAAAATAACATACATGTATGCTGTATGCATAATAATTCTTTGCAAATTTTACCAAAAAAAAATGATTATTTAATATATAGCTATAAACTTTTGCTATTTGTAATAAATATTTTGCATGCTTTATAAATATTGCCTTGACAATTTGTGTGATTGTGTGGAAATGTGTCTGTCTTGTCTGATTGTGTCAATTTGTGTAATGTCGGGGGTCAGTCTTTTCGGTCTGATCTTATGTTGGAGTTTTGGTCCATCAGTGTAAACTGTTAGGTTCTTCGTTCAGTTCGATGTCGTTTTCTTATGTTAACCGTACCATTCATTTAATATTGTTGCTCATATTTTAACTTAAAGAGGTGCTACTTAGACCATCTCCAACGGGTGCGCCATCGCACCAAAAAAAATGGCGCAGCATGAACAGTGACGCACCATATTTGGTGCGGTACTGTTCATACTGCGCCATCTTTGGTGAGGCTTTTTTTCCCATTTTGTCCCTCGTCTTTTTTTGTAATTCCTTTTATGTCCTTAGTTTAGTTTTAATGTATTTGTATATTTTGTTAAATTATTAAATATAAATTTTATATCATTAAAAATAAATTATATTATTTAAAATATCTAATCAAGACGATTAAAACAAGACTAATATTGAACACATATTAAATAAAAATGAAAGTACATAAAACATAATTTTAACAAAGTCTAATATTTAAAGACAATATAAAGTCTTAAAATAATATTTACATTCTGATTATATTTTATATTAAAATATTTAAAGATAATACAAAGTCTTAATTTATGAGAAAACAAATTATTTTAGTAAAGAAATAAAATTTGGTGTACAATTTGGTGTAATGGGTTGGAGATAGAAAAAATTTGGTGTAAGAATATGATGAGAATATTCCTTTTGGTGTAGAATTTGGTGCAGAATTTGGTGTGGAGGGTTGGAGATGGCCTTAGGAGGACTATCAGTCTTGAAATGGTGTACCGCTTGAGTCTATTGTTAATTTGTTTCTCATTTTGATTTAATGAAGCTGGTGGTTTGATTTCAAAAACAAAAAATGCCTTGACAAGAATTTCAAAACCCATGAATATAATTTGTGCATGCCTGTGATTTAAATCCCGCATATCTTTTTTTTTTTTTTAATTGATATTTACGTTAAAGATAATAATTGGAGTGTTTTGACGTACGACTGAGCTCATGATCCTGAGCGGATTGCGAAACGTGGGGTCCAGCACCTGCACCTTGGTTTTCCTCCCTACGGTTGGATCCAGGAAGCGTTGAGTGGTCCTGGTAGACAAATGATCAGATGCGTCCAGGTGGCAGAGGTGGGCCACCTGTGAGGTCGCTCAGTCATACTGCAATCTTTTTATTGCGTAGGGATTTGGGACCAGTTTTGACGTTAACTTCGTTCCCGCCAAACGACGTCGTCCTGGTATGATAAGTCACGTCTGCAAGTCTTCACCGTCAGTGGACTGGCCTCACCTCACCTGTGCCGTATCGTTCATGCTTGGATTCTTTTGTACTCCTGATCAAAATATTGGGATAAAACAATATTTTTTATCCCCTTTAATTTACATGTTTGAGTTTCATTTATTTATTAATCAACTTTATGATTTTGTTGCCAAGTAAACAAGCTAAATGTCAAAAATTTCTTCACCTAATGATAAAATTGTTGTTATATTTTCTATCAAAATTATAATAATGAGAAAAGATAACGAAAATTATAATGACAATGATATTTTTATCCACAAAATTGTATAGTACAATGCTTATAACATAAATGCATAATGTATACAAAAATTTAACAAAAAAATAATGAGCATAAATCAAGGATATAATATGGATCGGAATTTGTTATGTTTTTAGATATAATTAATAAGGAGTGGTAACTTTTTATCAATATCATCCAATTTGATTAACAACTTTAAAATAAGTTTCTATTTAGATTAAAATAGTGTTATTAAAATATAATTCTCAAATAATTTTATTTTATTTTTTGGAATTTGGACCATGTTACTAGGTAAGATTGGTTCATTTCAATCGCAAATGGTGTACCATGTTTGGTTCACTGCACCTTTGGTCTAATAACAAAATTTCCATTTCCAAAGCTAATAGAAAACATAAAATAATTCCACATCTTTGTCCACCCCACTTGCTTCTAGATTTCATACACATTCATAAATTAAAATTCATACACAAAGAGAATTCCATGGTTCATCAGTTTCTTGGATCTTACACTTCATTTTTTTAAGCCAATTACTGATGAAGAATATACCAATTTGTGTTCTTAATTTGACCTGATCTCCCTACTCCCTATCCCATGTTCAAATTTGGCATGCTTCATGATGTGCTAACACTGGCCAATTGTGGTGAAGATTTGAGGAAAAATTAAAGTAAATGTCATAGTCACATGTGAAGTTTGGCTCCTGTAGGGGAGCTGGGTGCTGTACTGCTGTTTGATGGAGTCTTTTTGGGTTTTTTCTAAACAGCATAAAATTGACTATATTATACAATTGGGCATTTCATTTTCACCAAGTCATCCTCAATTGGAAAACCCTAAATATATGTTAGTTGTTTTAGAAAATTAGGACTCCCCTGGTTTTGGAAATGAAGTTTTCTAGTCACATGATTCTTGTTTTCCTCAGCCCTACTGCAAGACTTGAGGGGGGCAATACATAATTCACAAGTTGTAACCTACTAATTGCATGATAAACTTTAAATTCTTATGTTTTAAGGTGTAATCTTTGGAAACCAAGAAAATAATTATGGAAAATGAGCCATTTTCCTTTCCTGTATTTGGTTGCATTTTAGAAAAATGTCTTGGTGTATTTAGTTCATTTTTCTAGAAAATCACAACAAAATAAAAAAAAATCACAACAAAATAAAAAAATATCACTGCAAAATTACATTGGTCGATTGATTTTCCAAACCAGTCGGCCAGACTGGTTTCGCATACTAGTTTCGCTTCGGAAATCAGTTTGGCCGACTGGTTTCCGGAAGTTTCCGGCCCGGAAGAAGGTGGCAAAAAATGAAGAAGAAGCAGTTGGTGAGGTGAGAGCAGAAGAAGATGAAGGGGCGTGGTCTAGGAGTTGGAAAATGACCTTCCCAAAAAAAAGGGGAAGTCATTTTGGTTAAAATCATACATATTTTCCTTTGACTAAGACATCATTTTCTGTTGAACTTATTTTCTCCCTCTTGCCAAACACGCTTTAATATTTGTTTTTCCTTGTTTCTATCACTTTGCCACTTGGGAAATCATTTTTCGGGTTTTGAAACACATCTTCAATTTTTTGAAAATTTAATACGGAGTATGTAAGAAAGTTATTACTATATTTAGTATATGGTTTGACTTGAAAAATTTTAACGGGGAGTTTGTCAATTAAGGGTAACTTAAATATTTAAAAATAAAATGCAATAAACCAAGCCAACACAGCTATTTACCAAACACTCATTTTAACTGTTAGACCAAGTCAAACACGTAAAGTTGTTAAAACAAGCAAAAATTTGACTGATAAGCCATTATCAAAACACTCCCTAAGTCGACTAGGAATGTGACTCCTTCAAATCAAGATAAGTAAATCTCGGTTAAGGTGACTTGATTTTTTTTATTGCAAAGTTATTCCCTACGAGCATATGTCATGTAACTTCTTCTTTTTTTTTTTTTGTCAAATTTAAATAAATGAGAAAACACCAAACTGTTCCTTAGTATATTACTCTATGTTTTTATTTTCTTTTTACGATGAACTATATTGGTCGGATAGTTAACTTGGTAATTATAAGATTTTAATTAAGTTCAACTCCAAAAGCTATCCATTACACTTCCAGTTTGAGCCGATCAACTATGAACAACATAAGTTAATTTGTCTCATTGTAGTTATTTTTTAGCTAAGATTACAAGGCAACTTTTATCAAGAATATATTTTTTTTGAGTAAGAACGGCTCGTGACTTTCTCATAAATCAAAGATTAGTTAAAAATATGAACATTTTAAATAGGAGAATTGATCCAAACCAGCTGATGACCGTAGCTTTAATTGGGAACATGAGCATTGGGCAGTGCTTTAGTTAATTAGCAATTGATTATTGATTAGTGAAGACAATGGATAAGTGTGTGTACTAGGTTCGGTCTTAAACTTTATGATTAATTATATTCTTATTTTTAATTAGAGAACATGACAATAACCAAAGTACTAACCAATAATGTCGCAGTTTTGTGTGTTCGTGTGGCTATCTTTTCACATAATTACGCAATAAACAACATTAATTATGATTAGCTTTATGGGTTGACACCTGTATTCTCGTACTTTATAGGTAAGAGTTAGGACAAAATACTAACGTCCCTTGCTCCATATGAAGAGCTATTATTCCCTGCCTAATATAATCTTAATCTAATTTTTACTTTATTTCAGTGACATATATACAATATACTATTTTTTTCCACCCAACATTACTAACTGATACACAAATAAATTGACCAAATTACGTAAACTATAAATACTAACTCTTACTATTATAACAAATAATTGCAACACCTCTAAACACGAAACATTAACAAAAAAGTTAAAATTACTCAGTAAAATTCCTTCTAATAAAGTTAAAATTTCAAGGGTGCGTTTATTAATTGAAGATTTATTTTTTGGAGAAACAAAATAGAAAACGTGTTTAGTTGTATATTTCTTCAATTTACAAATAGAGAATGTAGAATGAAAAATTGGAGAATCAAATTAAATACAATATCTTAATCTCAAAATCTTTATTAATTAGCCAGAATTTTGAGGTTAGTGATATATAAAATGATTTTTTTTGGTTGTAATTAACAATAATTTTTTAGAAGTTGAGATGCATGTCTTGTAATAGTGAACACTCTCTTTGAGAATCTTATGACATTTAAGAGTTCAATTTGACGTAGTTTGCCTCAGATCTGCATAAACCAAGGGCGTCAAACACTCCTTGTTTAATTTATAGAATGAACTATTAGGGTATTTAAACCTATTTGCTTCCCACGCTTTCAAATCTCAGCGTCAGTATAAATTTATCTTTGCTTTTGATATTTCTTTAAACATATGTGTAACGGACTTATCTAAATGAACATCTATAAATAACTTTAACATATTATTGATGCTATATCTAGTAGATTTGATGCAATTGTTTACTTGTGAATACTTTAGGTATCAAAAAACAAGAGATGGGAATCCCAGCAGCCGGCCAAGAGGAAGATTCCATTTGAGAAATTAAACGCAACCCCATCCAACAGTCCAAAAGGTCTTAATGGGGGGTGACCAATATAATGATGTGATGTGAAGGGAGGGAGGATATGCTTTTTACTGCCTAAACATGGGGACAGGATCAAAAATGTTTGTTTCAAAATGACTAGGACTAGGATTGGTCGGGGGAAATTAAAATAATAAAATAATAATACTATGATGGATTATGATTGATTTAGCTAATGATTTTGAATGCACACCCCATGTGGAGACCATTTTGGTTGCTGTTCTTTGGCTGCCCAAAACTTTATTCAATTCAACTCACCTCATACATGCCCCAACCCCAATACCCTATTTAACCAAACTACTTCAAAATGACTCTCCAGGCATAGTCACAAAGGACGAGCCTGTAAACATTATTCATCTTTTTTATAAGATTATACGTAATTCTTAATATAATTTGATATTATTTATATAAATAATACTATGATTTTTATTGTGAGAATGGGATAGATCATGAACTTCTAAATTATAAAGTTGAAACATCACTTGGGGTTGGAATCCATGTGAAGACAATCATGGGATAAAAGAACATATAATACTCTTGGGGGTAAATTAATGAAGTAACCCAAAATAACTATTTGATGGTATGCACGTGATAAATTCACTGTAGACATTGAAATTTTGACAACAATAAATAGACGAATAATACTGGATCATATTTTAATTGAGTTATTTAAGTATGTACATCAATTAATTAAATTAATTTAGATTGTGCTATTTTTCTAATTAGTTTAAGTATTTGATAAAGATTTAGTCAAATTATATATTTTAATAATATTGTAGTTGTGATAGGATCATAAACCTGGACACAATGGTGACTAAATAAATTTTGAATAAGTCTTTATATTATCTTAAGCTAGGTAGAGTTCTCTCTTGACATCCATCACCAAAGACCACATGGATGATGAATATTATGAAATAAACTTAAGATATGCAAATACTATTTAAAAAAATTATATTTAGAATTGCATTGTATGCCTGTAATTAATTATTGTATCTTATATTCTAATTAACTTTGAAAAAAAAAATTTCTACCATTTCAAATAACACTAATGTCATATTGTAGTATTTGATACAATCACAAATGTGTAGCATTGGATATGTACAATTAGTATCGTTATTATACTCGTATATTTATACCTGATATAACATGACAAAAGTATTGATTTATATATTATAAATCTCGTAGACATATTATACCCACATTTGATATAAAAATATTGAAGATTCTTGTTCAAACTTCATCATTATATTCCGGCATGTTAGAATCCCCATACCTAACAACCAAAAAACTTTAATTGAAATAGAAAGATTATTGAGTGGGGAAATACACATATATATGCATAGATGAGATATTGGTCCCCTATGCAAGGCTGAGTAGTACATATCCAGCATGTGATCATGTTCTGATCTTCAATTCACTAAATGCCCTCCTATCCAAAACACAGATTCCTCTGCTAATCACAAACCTCATTTTTTGTAATGATTAATGAATTGAAGCTGGCCCTTCCTTCCTATATACCCCATCATATCATACTTGACATCCATTGACGTCCATTTTCTTTGTAATTTATGAAAAAATATAATCCCACGTAATATTTAAAAATACATTTTAGGTCATGAAATTCGTTTTGTGACCTTACCGAATATAATATTACAATAAGATAAAAATCAACCTAAGTTACTTATAAGTTATAATTGACTGATTCAAACTGAGAAAATCAAGTCAACTCCTAACTAATTGGGGTTGTCCCACCATTATATTTTCCTTTTTCCATGGATATAAGGCACCAAATTTGATCCAACAAAAATAGAGGTAATAATGTTTAATAGTTTAATTTGAACCTTTTATTTTAATTTTTTTTAATTATATAAGTACAACTATAAAATAAAAAAATGTTATATTTATTTTAAAAACTTTTGTCAACATATAATGCATATTCAACACAGAAAAATATAATTCAAAATTTAACATAAAAGTGACTTTCTTCATGCATATTTATATAAGTATAAAATCATTTACCAAATTTTCGATATCAATTTCTTTCAAAATTTCATTTTCAATGGAAATTAAACTAATACATAAACTCTTGAAACACAATTATCAAGTATAAAAAATATTAATGGGAAACATGAGCAGCCTATAGTCTTTTTTTTTTTTTTTTTAATGTATCCCAAAAGAGAGAGAAAAAGACTATATATACACACACATAGCTAACTTAATTGTTTCCTGTGAAGATCCATGTGTGATCCAATTTTGAAATGTTTTCATATCTTCCCTTTTTGGCCATGGAAGAATTGAAAGGGACACCTTCAATCACATTTTTAGTCATATATATATATATATATATATATATATATATATATATATATATATTTATTGGACCTCACTTCCATTTGCATGCCTATGATCCCTTGAGTCATGTCAACCCATTTTATGAAATTTCAAAAAAGAAAAAAGAAAAAAAAGAGGCTCCACTTCAAATTTGAAAGTTCTCATTGTGAATAAGTTCAATAACCTCAAACTTCTTAAAATACTTGTATATTGGTGTACACAACCGAAACAAATTTATACAACTCCTCAAGGTAATTAAAGATTCAAACTCATACATTGTAGCGAAACAAGTTTCATGTATGTGGAGGATTCCTCTACCACACAAAAATGAAGGCACCATCCAGCTCAGAAAAGCTTGGACTTAAGCAGGTAGGGAAAAGTTGAAAGATGAGAGTAAAGGTTATAATATATATATATATATATATATATATATATATATATATAGGATTGTATTCAGGTTAGGACTATTAGAGTTTAGAGGATTAATAGGATTCATCTTAGCCATTGATTTATAAAAATTAATGGTGTAGATGTAGGGGTTTTTTAATTAGTTATTATGTTTAAATAGGCAATGTTTGGGCGTGCAGAAGGATTGGGGGATATTTGCATCTTTGCTCAGTGGGGTTTATTTTCTAATCGCTGATTTATCGCATTCCTATTGGTTTTGTGCAATGTTTGTGAGATTAGTAAAGCAGTGGAAGTCAAAAACCATGTTGCAATGGTATGATTGGTGGACCAAAAAACTGAGCCATCCATCATCACTTTTAGTGCGCAAATTAGTTGAATGGGGCATGCACTAATTCCTCTGATCTTCCATTAAAGACACCACTTGGACGATCTGATATATATGATCAATAATCTTGTGCTTTTGTGTTTATCTCCCATCCATCCCTCCATATATCAACATATTGTGATTGGTGATTTGATATATATATATATATATATATATATATGCATGTCTCTATTATATGTTTCTCTTTTTTAAAATATACATATTTGTGTACTATATTATAGTTGTAAAAGCCTTTAAATCTTGTGAACTTGAAAGGAGATGAGACTTGGCGCATCAGAATCTGAACAGAGGACATAATTAATACCCTCAAGATATGCTCATATGCTTCTCCATATTGCTTATTACGTATCAATCCCGTGACTAAACTCTGATACCAATTATATATATGATCAAGCGCTTACCAGCATTATGGCAAAAGTTGTAATTAGTCGCAATTGTATAATTTTATTTCTTTATACTTGCGTAGTAGTCAACGCCACGGTCTGATGACACAATATAAAATTTGGCTCTCGAGAATTTCATATTAAGGAGTGAAAATTAAATAATGATTTTAATACAAAGAAAATAGTATTATATATATATAAATGTATATGCTGCATGCATTACCTTTTTCATAATCACATAAATTTGTGTGAGATCATTTTATTACATGAGACAAATTTAAAATATATAATACTTTGCATATAAAAATCTATTTTTTTGGGTCAACAAAGCATTACATTTTTACTAAAAACTATTACTTGTTAACCCTATTTTGCAAATAAAATAATAATAATAATAATTATTATTATTATTATATACAATATTTAAAATTTGTCTCATGTAGGATGATTTCACATAACACTAACCGATACATAATAGCATAATATTTTTAAATGACGAGAGAAACTCATCATAACCACTATTTGAAAGTGTGCACTGAGTAAACTGTACTTTATGACCCTAACTAACAAAGGACCATAACACGGTAACATAATATTTTGATACTAGCCTATAATTCAGTATTCTATTAAGGAAATTCGGTGGAAAAAGGATGTGATTTTGTGGGGGACTTGTATTGGCAAGATTCCAACACAGATTTACATTATATAACACAATGATTTGGAATTTCATTACTATTGCTTATGCCACTTTTGTTTGTAAACAAGTATTTGACTGTCATTTTGTTGATAAACTAAGGTGGATTTTGTCACATGCCACATCACCTTACCACCAGCCTATTTCGACACCCATATGAATTTAATTTGTTTTGTTACAAAATTTAAGTATAAATTCACATCATAAGTACAATGATCATTTTGAGGTATTAATTTGAGTGAAGTTCATTTTCAATTTGGGTCACTAGACTTAGATTAATTTTAAGTTAAAATGATGAATTTGATATATTATACGCTTAAAATGGATAATAAGTGAATAAGAATTAATATTCGATATTTTCACCAAAAAAAAAAAAAAGAATTAATATTCGAAATGTATCCATTGAGTGGGACAAAATGAGGTTTGGGAAGTCTGATCTTTTAAGTAGTTTTTGACCCACGTTGAAAATGTATGTGTGTTTACACTAGTATAAATACAATTCAACTTTTTAAAGAGTTTGAATTGTGTAACATAGAAGTTTTGTGTGCACCCATGACCTGAGCAAGGATTTGGTCAATTCTTCTATTCCATAATAATTCGAAGTGTTCGAGAAATATGAAATTTTAAAGAAAATGTGCGTGTTACATGCTTTTGAATTAATTTTGTGAATAACTTAACTAAATTTTTGAAAATACTTTATATTAATAATTCCCTACCAACTTTTATATATATATATATACACACACACACACATACATATACATACACTTGAAAGAATTTATGTTAACCATGCAAATAATTACTAAGTTATAATTATAATATAGGGAAAAATAGCAGTTTTAGTCCATTAATTATATTTATATTATAGATTTAGTCCATGAATTATTATCACACACAAATTTTTTTCTTTAATTATGTGTAAAGTGGCAATTATGTTAATATTAATAATGTATTTTAAAATTCCAAATTATTGAGAGACACTTTAGTCATTTTTTATTTATACCATTTTATATTAAATAATTAATTAATCGTTGAGGTTGACAAACACATTTTTTTTTTCATTTGAGTATAGCTAGAACTTCAAAATTATTTTGGTTTTCAAATTTACTAAATATTACTAGTTGAAATAAATATTACGAATTTAAATACTTTGTTGTTTTCATGTTGATAAGTTGGAGTAAGTCTTCAATCTATAAGCATTTTCAATTCATATCATCATATGTCATTTCCATTTTCTTAAAAAGAAAAAAAAGAACAATGATTCTATCACAATTGCATTTTCAATTTTCCATTTGCAACAAGACAACACAAATATCAAGCATATTAGATTATTGAAAGATATTTTAAAAGAAAATTATTATATGAAATACTTTGCTCAAATAAAAAAATGTTAGTATGAAAAATTGATATCAATATACATATTATAATTCACAAATCAATGTCTGTTATTTGAACATTCATTTTGCTTAAATGCTCTTCAAGAATCTATGTAAGAAACAAAAGTATATATTACAAATAAGACATACTGGTCATATTTTACTACTATAGAAATATGAAATCAAACATATAAATATCACCTTGATTATTTAGAAAGATAAATTCATTTTCTAACTAGTAAATTGACATTTAACCGGCCTTAAAACTAAATATAAGTAGACACATGTTTATAAATCTTAGAAAACTAACAATTCTTCATTATGAATGAAGAAAATCGTTACATATGAAGATTTAGTTGAATGAATTTGAGAAAATTCTATGAAATGAGTTATATGTCTTTCAATAACTTGAGAATTTGAAGTGAAATGTAAATTTTAATAGAATTTGTTAGTAATGGATTAAAACTGTCATTTTACGCATAATTAAAAGGAACAATATGTATATGATAATAATTTATGTACTAAATCTACAATATAAGTATAATTAATGGACTAAAACTGTTATTTTCCCTATAATATAATCTAAATTACATCATTTTGTTAGCTTAACTACCCGTACCAATATTCAAGGCAAGTCCACTATTCAAAAAAATAAAAAAAATAAAAAATCAAGGCAAGGGCTGCATTAAAAACTATCTAGAATACAATGAATACTAATTGTGTTACATAAATTCAATTGCTTACCAAATATTTGTCTCTGATAAATTAAATTTATTAAGAATGAAATTAATTCGACAGCTAAAAATTTGGACCATATAACACTGGACATATTAACCAAGGGTTCGTTTGTAAACGTAAAAAATGATATTGGAAAATGATTCAGTTCTATAACATATTTTGTTTTTTGGTGTTTAATTACAAGCTAGAAAACAAATTTGTTCTATTTGGCCATAAATCAAAAAATTATGGATATACTTTTTATGTTTAGTTTCTTTTTAAAATCGTGAACATATATAAATCTATTATAACGTTATTTTTATAAAAGATTAATTGATTTAATAATGATAATAATTATTTATATTAAAATATAAATTATATAATGATTATAAATATTAATAATAATTATAATAAAAAGATGTAAATAAAAGAAATTAACTTGCAACTTATTATATTTAAAAAAAACTTGCAACTTATTATATATAATAAAAATAAATATATAAGTTGACAAATATAATAATTCTAAACTAAAGAAATTGAAGAATTTTTTTTTTTTTAGGAGATAGATAGGCTGAACTAAGATTTTTATTGTTTGGCTCGACCCTGCCAAACTCATCATATTTAATCACATTGATAAATGTAATAAACTTTGACCTAAAAATTTAATAAAAACGTTTTTTTTTTTTGGAAAAAGGGTCAAGTATATCCTTGAATAAGAAAGTCAATTAGACCTATGAACTTTTAAAAATTGTAATTAAACCTATCAATTTTTTACTTTTGTGTATTTAGATCTAAAAACAGGCCAATTACCGACAATAATAGGTAAAATTATACGTGACAGCTGACGCGACATTTTAAAAAATGAACAATAAAAAAAATTAATATAAACTTTTTTTAAAAGAAAGGGAAGATAGCATTCATCTTCTTTCTCTCTCTCTCTCTTTTTTCTTTTTTAAAACAATTATTTACTCATTCTTTGTCTTCAATGGAGGAGGAGGGAATAAGAAGGAAAGAAGACTTACGATGACCCGTTTACAAACTGGAGAATTTCTCTAGTTTTTTAGAAAATTAGAGAATTTGAAAATAGAAAACAGAAAACATGTTTACTAGCACAGTTATCCATTTTGAAAACTTAAAACATTTTTTAATTTTCTTTTCAAAAAAACATTTTTTAATTTTCTAAAAAATTTGAGAACTTTTAAAAACTGTTTTTCTAATTAGAAAAAAAAAATAGAATCGATCTCTATCATCTATTTGACTATATATCACTATAACCACAATCTCACCATTATATACTTACATATTTATTCATTACTATAATTACATTCATTATCATATATTCATTTACTTATCAATATCTTATATCTTTTCTACTCGCATTTACTTATATAAACAAAATTTATTTGTTTATGCTTAAAGTTAGGCACTATTCACATTATCACAAATAAAATTTGAACTCTGATCTATATTGTTGTAAAAAAAAATTGTATTCTATACAAAGTATATAGATATAAATTTGGTTCGGATATCAAATGTAAAATTCACACGCACGCGCGCACACATATATGATAACATATTTTTAGTTATGTTATATACGAATATAAATTTGGTTTCAATATGAAAGGTAAAAATCTTGCAAATATTTTAAGTTAAAATTATATCTATTCTATATAAATCAAACATATTCAAAGATATTTTAAAAATAAGATCTAAAAATTACTCGAAATTAAACTGCTAATTTTATAATATTAGTCTAAAAAATAACTTCTAAAAATGAGTTTTTTTTAACAGAAAACATAAACTATATATATTCTAACAATATTTATCCCCTTTTTTTCTCCATCTCATTCCTAGTTGTATGAAAAAAGTATTAAAAAAATCTACTCTTTGGAGATGCTCTTGGTCTACTTTCTATGAGAATAACTATGTAATAGTGTAATACACAATCGATTAATTGAGTAGGTTAAACAAAATTTTAAGGTTATTACCTTTCTTTAAAATTATATATTTAAATTTCTCTTTAAAAATAGCTATTAATATAATCTCATATTAACAAACGTTTATTAAACAGTATAAACTTTGTTGTTGTTAACAATCTTAGTATCTCATTAACACTATTGTATGCATGACAAGGCTAGGCCGGACAACTCAATGTTATGACAACGGGTAAAATTTTGTATTTTCTCGAACTTTGGACTATCTATCACGACCAGGGTCGGATTTTAAGGCATGCAAGATGTCAACCGCACAGGGCCCAAAATTTTGGGGGTCCCTAGTCCAACCCTGGCCCAATAGTTAGTATATGTATTTGTAATTATATTGGTTCAAAATTAAGTTTTCATGACTGATCTAAATTCTACTACGTATTATTCAAAAAAAATTATACTCCGTAATATTCACCTGAATCACTTTTCTTCAATTCACAGTTTATTTATACTTTGATAGGGCCTCACATATTTACCAGCACATGACCACGCAAATAAAAAAAAACCAGCCCAGATCACGACTGCATTTTTGCGTGGGATAGTGGTTAATTGCAAGAATGGGAATGGAGGTGTTGCACTATTTGTGTTCACAAAGAAGTCAATTGTTGTGTGATACGATACCAGGCCACATTTGCTTCACAAGAGATTGTGGAGTGGTACGTATTTAATGTAGGGCCAAACCTCGACTCATGAGTTAGCTTTTGTGGTAGAGTTAGGGTCTTGACTTGAGTGCCGTATCATTTGGTGCTCTCATTGAGAGGTCGGAATATCTCGGAAAAGGGCTACCCGATCCTTGATCGGAGAACCGAGAAGAGTCTAAAGTGAAGCCATTCAAAGGGGAAAAAAGGGCTACCTAGTGTTTAGTAGGGTCGCCGTCATAGAGTAAGTTGCTGCAGACGTCAACTTCTCAAGGAGTGGGCAAATTGATTGTGTAGTGAGCTAGCTTTAATTTTGTGGTAGAGTTATGTTCTTGGCTTGTCTTGACTTGAGTGTCGTATCATATTGTTGTTATCTCCGACAGTCTTAAACCTATGTTAACTGATTGTATTTGTGTTGCTTAACTATAATTTCTTGTTATTTTCTCTATATAAAAAAAAATTACAACATTATTGTGTGTGTATATATATATATGTGTGTGTGTGTGTGTGTGTGTGATAGTCTTGATTAATAAAAGCCTTAGACACAATAATTATACATGGTTTGGCAACATTTATATTCAAAAAAAAAAAAAACTTTGCTTTAATAGTTGGCACCCATTAATAAACCAAAATAATAAATAATGATCCTAATTAGGGAGTATGATGAGTATAAATAGCAAGTCTACCCAATCATGTTTGCGCAATAGCTAAGCAAACTAATAAACTACCATACTCAAGTTGCTATTTCTGGCAACTTTTCCTATCCTTTTAATGTTCTTTATTTGTAGTCTAAACCCAAAATCATAGAGCTGAGGACAAAGAGATCAGCGATGGTTGGGAAAAAAAAAGAAGCAAAATTATTAAAAGTATTAATTTACTGCCACTGTTCATCACTTTACAACAATGTATCATATAATTAAAGGCCTATGTACATAGTAGCTACTAGGTACGAGTTGGTCGGTAAAAAAAACACATTATATATAAAAAGACAAACCAGGATTACGATAGACATGATGTGTAAACCATGATTATTATAAATGTTTATTAAAACTTAACCACTCTTTAGGAAATGGGTTTTGATTTGTCGTGCCAAAATTTTAACCTTTTTTCTTGTACCAGTGAAGGGTTGTGGTTTAATTTGGTATCTGATCTGAAAATCAAAATCCCAGAAGACACTTTAACAAGATGCTTCCATTTTTCTTCAAACAGAAGCTAAGCACCTTAAACCCGAGAGGGTAATTAGGTGGGTGAAGTATAATTCTCGTACTTAAAAGTCACGAGTTCAATTTTTGTCAGCTAAACCCGTCTCGCAGGGTCTTAAAAGACCCAACTTTCGGATTGGTTCTGTTTGACACTCAAAAATGTTGATTTAAGAGTTCTTTGACAGTCAATTTATGTCAGAAACATTAGCAAAGATCAAAATGTTTGATTGTAATCACAAAAGATGAAGTACAGATTACAGAAGAGTTCTTTGACAGGATTGGTATATATTTCTTGTTGAGAATGAAGTTGCAGTTAATGTAGCCAAAAACAACATTATTTTGATCCTAGTCTGAAAGAGTACAGCAAGGGACAATAATGTTCCCCAAACCTCAATATTTCAGAAAATTGTTGCATCTGTGTAAAGATTCTAAGTGAACTGACACAGAGTTTCTGGTCTAGAGGAATAACAAATGACCCAAGACAAAGAGTGATTTCCCTTAAATCTGTTTAGGGCTTGAAAGGCGCGAACACGACAACTGAATTATGCCCACCAAAGCCAAATGAGTTTGAGATAGCTGCCAGCCACAATAAGAACAAAACACAAAGAATGCTGCATTAGATAAGAGCTGCAGACTGATGATGAAAGTAATGTTTTCTGAGAATACATACCAACATTAACTTCATGCTGTTTCTTGACATTTGGGACAGTGTCAATAGTAACCTCAGGCTCCAAGTCCTATAATAACACGAGAAACACATCAGGAAATGCGGTTGATAATAACAGTTAACAGTTTGTCGGAAAACAGAAGAAATTAATATCGATAAATTGATCTTGGTGTTTGATAATCGATATATAGTACATATTGGTTAATAGTTGGATGTATCCAGCCCGTCGTGATTGCTTTGATTGTTGCAATGGCTTCCAGCCCGCCAGCAGCCCCGAGTCCATGCCCAATCATAGACTGAAAACGAAGGAGAATATATATCAGTCAAGAGTGTTATAAATATAAACTGTAGAGATGCCAATGTTTAACTTGGGACTTAGAATATATACATTGGAACACAGAAAAAACATTACAAAACTCAAAAACCAAACTTCTAGTTCTTTGTTTGTTGTGTTTGTGTAAATTTCTCACCTTGGTTCCATTCATTTTAATTTCACTTGTATCCTTGAAGACCTTCTTGACAGCATTAACTTCAGCCAAATCTCCAGCAAGAGTTGATGTTGCATGAGCATTAATGTAATTCACCTATTATTGGACCATCATGTTTAAAATTAAAACAATGTACCTATCATAATCTGTATCGATGAAACAGAAATCCTATTTATTACCTCTTCAGGAGAAACGCCAGCGTCGTCTAGGCTCTTGGTTATGCAGGACGAAACGCCAAGTCCATCTGATCGGGGATCAGTCATGTGATGAGCATCGCAGGTGACAGCGCCCCCCAAGTACTCTGCAATGATATTGGCGCCTCGTTTCATTGCGTGCTCCAAGCTTTCCATAACCTAAACATGTCGAGAACAAATTGGGATCAAATCAAAGCTAAGTTATATTAAAACTAGCTGGAGATCATTTCAGATGGGGCTAATTAATTTATTGATACCAGTACACCAGAGCCTTCGCCAATGACAAAGCCATCCCGGTTTTTATCCCATGGCCTTGAAGCCTTTTCTGGTTCGTCGTTTCTCTGGGACAAGGCACGGCAAGCTATGAAGCCACCGACCCCAGCGGGAATGATGGCTGCTTCAGTCCCTCCGACCACCATGATATTCGCTTCGCCCCTTCTGATGTGATTTGCAGCAGCGTAGAAGCAGTAATTTGCGGTTGCACAAGCTGTTGAAATCGAGTAATTTGGACCCATTAAACCAGTGTCTATAGCCAACAAAGCCGAACCCATGTTGGTAATCGAGTAAGGAATGAAAAATGGGGTTATCTTCTTGTATCCTTTTTGAACTAGGGCCTCGACGCCATTGCTGAAAACTGTTAATCCTCCCATCCCGGATCCAACCAAAACACCAATCTTGGATTTGTCCATCTGCATAATACAAGAAAACATTTTTCTTTTCTTTTGTCATGAAAGAAATGCCTGTAGTGATAAGCTAGAATTGACAGCACCGTAAAGGCTCACAGTATCAAGAACTTCTTGGGTGAGATTTGCATCATTAAGGGCCCTCTTCCCAGCAACCAGACAGTATCTCCAGCAGTCATCCAAACGACGATCATTCTTTCCATCTATATAACCCTCAGTGGAGAAGTCTCGTATCTGTCCCCCGAATCGAACAGAGTAACTCGAAGCATCAAATCTGTCTATTAAACTTATTCCACTCTGTCCCTCAAGAAGACACTCATAGAATTTATCCACTTCACTGCCAAACACAGAAACAAGGCCCATTCCAGTTATGACAATCCTTTTCTTGGGGTCTGTTTCTCGCTTGGGAGCCGAAACATTTGTAGACGCCATGGCCCTGATCCTCCTGCAGCTTCTTGGAGCTGGAAAGAAGAAACCATATTCTTAACGCCACGTTAAACTTCAATATGGAGAATATAATGCAGCTGTTCTACCATTATTCAGTTCATCAAGACAACGAGAAACACCAGCCTTTTCGTTTAGTAATTTCAGCGAACAATTGTTAGTTATGATTCACAAAGGGCTCATACAAATGCCTTCATTAATCTATATAATTTGCAGCAGAAAAAATGATCATCCACTATAGTTTTAGACTACTCATCTCACAAAGTGCAATCAAACATCAACAAAAACATGATCAAAAGTAAACAACATGCATTGTAACCATAATGCTATACAATACTTTATATAGGCCATGTTTGGTAAAATAGTTAGTCTATTAGTAAATTTTGGTTTATTTGACCACTATTAGTTGTTTGACTTAGTTAAAAAATCAATAAAGTGTTTGGTTAATTAGCTTTTTGTAACTCCAAAATGCTAAAATTCAAAAGGTTGCTCAAAACAACTTTTTCAATTAGCTTTTTGAAAAAAGAAATTATATCAAACAGCTATCAGCTAACAACTAATTTACCAAACACCTTTCTACAATCAGAATATCAATTAATCATACCCTCTAACCCAATCAGCTAACAGCCGTTTACCAAACAGGGCCATAATCAAGAGAGAGGATGATAGTGTCACCTTTTGCCTTAGAGGCAGCTGAACCCAATCTCAGTTGCATGGTTTGAACTGGTTTAAGCCCATTGTATTGCAAAATAGAAGCCCCATTTCTTGATGACTCTTTATTCTTGAAAACCAACCCAGAAGAACATGTACTGCCAATGCTAGTCATCTCTCTTCACTGTTTGTGAAAATTTTGGCTAGCCCACCCTTTCCCTTCAGTCAATGCACAATGTGTGTGTGTATATATACATATATATCTATAAAACACTTTGGGTTGTACACAAAATTGACATAGACAACAAAGTGGATTTCTTGGTTTTTGTTGAAGGGGAACTTTTTGGGTATTGGGAAATCCGTCCAACTGTCAACCGTCTCCATGCTTCTATAGTTCCATACAGAACAGCAGTGGCGATGAGCGATAAACCACATTTAATTTGTTAAATACAAGGAATTAGAGTACGTAAATTGTTTGTTATAAAATTTTGTTCTTTTATAATTGGTATCTATACACTAAGAAAGAGACAAATCACAGTTTTCCAAGGTACGGTTGAGCAAAACAAGTAAACCACCAGTTGTATAGATCAAGGGAGCTAGATCAAGGACCACGGGAGATATAATTAACCAAGGAAAAAAGTGTCAATAAGTGACTTTTGTATAATTGGGTGACTAAAGTTAAAAAGTGCCCAATCTAAGCATTAAACAAGAAAGATATATATAATTGGGATGGCTTTTCAATTTTTCCATAAAATGAGGCTTACTCTGGTTAGAGTGAGCTGACCGGTTAGCCCTAAGGTCCTTTGAAGAGGAATAAGTCCTACTCTCCCTAGCAGTCTAAAGAGTTTTGTTCTTTACTCTTCTCTGCGGCTAAGGATCGTAGTTAATGGACCGAAGGAAATTGAAGCCTTTTCCTGCCCCGCAATTCCTAAAGGGAATTGAGTAAGGGGCAGACCGCTCTTAATATTCCCCTTTGGGGAAAGCGAAGTGAAGCGTAGCAAGGGGTTAAAAGGAAGGCTTCCGTAGGAAGTCCGAATGAAGGTTCCCCCAAGGGGAAAGCGAAGCAAAGCGGAGCAAGGGGGAAACGATCCTTCCTTGCTGCCCTTGCCCGGCCCGAAGCCCTCGGCGCTTGTGAGGACCTTTGGCAGTATAAAGTAAACTAAATAAACTCATGTTCATATTACTTACAAGTATATACTAAAGAGTTACCCTTTCCTTTGGGCTTTGACATATTAGTTAGGCAGAAGGGTCAAATAGGCCTATGTACTACAACTGATTGTTCATCCAGCACCAGGAACTACAATATGGTCCATCTAGACCCTCAAACTTATTATTTTGGAGCAAGCAAACGCTCTAACCAATTTGTGACCTGTAATTGCAGGTATTACAGATCATCTATAGTTCCGACCAACTCCGGCAAACCTCCGGTGAACATCTGACCAAATTCCGACAACTAAAGTCATAATATCAACGACCGGAAACCGTTGACTGTCGTTGTCGCCGGTCGCGTTCTGCCGAAGAAGGCCGGTCGCTATCTCCGGCAATTAGAGATGGTGACCAGTCGGTCACCTTGGCTTTCTCCACTGCCGGAGATGGCGATCAAGTTGGTCGCCTTTTGCATGGCTAGAGAAGGCAACTAGCCATCTTTGGTAGGATGCGACCGACGACAGCGATAGTCAACAATCGCTGGTCGTTGATATTGTGACTATAGTTGCCGGAATTTGGTCGAAGGTTCGCCGGAGCTCTAGATGACTTGTAATACCTGCAATTACAGGTCACAAATTGGTTAGAGGGTTTGCTTGCTCTAAAATAATAAGTTTGAGGGTCTAGATGGACCATATTGTAGTTCATGGTGCTGGATGAACAATCAGTTGTAGTATATAGGCCTATTTGACCCTTCTGCCTATTAGTTATGATTGAAATATTTAAACAATTTCAACTTGAATTACATTAATCAATTTTGCTCGTCAGGATTGTAATACTCCATAACAGTTTATTACATGTGAATGATTGGTTTTTTATTATTGACGCACAAAAATTACATGTTAATATATTTAATTACAATTATTAAAAATTTGTAAGTCTAATTAACTTTACATATAAAATTTATAGACTTATTTAATCCTTTTTCTTTCCAAAAAGTACTGCAATAGTCATAAGGTTATATTCCATTGCAAAATTCCGTCTTAAAATGTCATTTTAATGGGAAGTCTTAAGGTGAATAAAGATGGTAGTTCAAAATAGATTGATGATATTTTTAAAAAAATACTATCTGCAAACCCCGTCAATCAATATGACATGGGTTAGGGCCTAAATAATTTTTAGTCAGGGAGTATTATTGTATGGATCATGGTCTACACATTTATATTAGATATGTAACAATTTTAAATCTTTAGGCCAACTATCCAACCAGACGTAAATTTTACTATGGAATGCAGTCCATAATGTATGGCAGTTCATGCATCAAAACGACGTCGTTTTAATTAATGAAAAGAAACGCACTCGTTCTGCGCCGTTTCGTAAAAGTAACTCTATGTGTATAACATATTCAGTTTCATTTTATATACACTACAATTTCCTTTCAATACAATTACAATTTCTTTTCAATATAACTACAGTTTTATTCAACATTATACACTCAAATATGTGAAACTATTATTCAGTTTCATTTTATATACACTGCAGTTTCCTTTCAATACAACTACAGTATCATTTCGATATAAATACAGTTTCACTGGACAATATGCACTCAAATATGTGAAACTATTATTCAGTTTCATTTTATATACACTGCAGTCTCCTTTCAACACAATTACAGTTTCATTTTGATATAACTACAGTTGTTGGAAAAAATGGCAATAAATGGCATTTTAAGTGGCCATTTTGTGGTATAAATATATGTGGGTCCACTTCCGATTTTGGGTCGGGTCAAAGTGGATTCGGGTTCTTCGTTCTTAGACGAAGAGATCGATATATTATACGCTCAAAATGGATAATGGGTGAATGAGAAATTGGTTCTCAAAGTAGACCCATTGAGATGGAAAAATTGTGGGAAAAAGCTTTAAGGAAAGCCTTTGTCCCACATTGGTTTGGGAAGAAGATTTCACCCACTATATAACAAGAGTCATTTTATGACTAATTAACTTGTATAGCATAGATGCTCTCTCTCACGTGCAGGGGGGGTGCAAATCAAATCCCAAAAATGCCTTCGAAAGGCTTGAACTCGTGTGCGTCGGCACCTGCGGGCACGAATGTCGTCCGGAAATTGGCAGGCCTTACGGGCTAAAACTCCGAGCGGTTTTCCATCTCATACCACTCCGCGACCTCTCGAAGGTGCGCAGCGGCAGCGCTCGAGACATAGGTCTCGCGATAGCGAACTGGGCGCAGAGACATAGGTCTCGCGATAGTTCGAGACATCGTTGGATGTCTCGAACTGGGCGCAGTTCGAGACATCAGCGATGTCTCGTGCGGTTACGCCCGCGTGTCCGCCCGATCGACCTCTCGATGCAAAGAGTCACGTCTCGTAGGCGGTACTCCAGCGTGACTTTCGGGTGACCTCTTGAGAACAGCTTCTAGGCTAACTCTTCACCTCCATTGTGACCGTTCAGGAGAATTAACTCTAGTCTTTAAGGAATTAATTTCAGATTAATTCCAATTATTAATTTCAGAGTTAAAACTCTTGTTAGTGGGGGTTAGTGGAAGGCTGTTACGAAGGTTACATTCCCAGAATTGAATGCCATGTTTATGATGCTATTTATTCCTTAATCTCCTATATATTTCCAGGGGAGCAGTAGCATTTTGTGAAAAGCCATACACAGAGACGAAAATCAGTTTTCCTACCTCGAAACTCTGCTCTTCCTTCCTTCAAGCCACATGTGTTCATCCCACGTTCTCGTTCGCCGGGTCCCGAGTTTGTGTGCTCAAACGCAAGGGCCGTAGTACGTTTTATCCTGGGAAACCTAGGCCGCAACGTTCCAGCACCCCGGGAAGCGGTAAATAAGGTTTTAAGGAAAGTGACAACACGACTCGTACTTACAACTACCCCAAAGTCCGTTATACACCGTCCCTGTATTCCAGGTTTATCTAACATTTGTTGTAGGTTTAAATTCCTGGAATTTTCTTGTAATTTCCTTTTTGTTGTAATCCTTCGTGGATTATTTTTCCTTGTAATATTTCTTGTAATATTTGTTTTAGTGGATTTTCTATTTCGTCCATTTTCTTGGGTATTTCGAGAATTGTTTCCCAACAACAGTTTCATTTGATAATATATAAAAATAAATGTGAGGCAGTATCATTTGAGATGAACTGTAATTTCATTTACGGAGCTCCCTTAAAATGTGACGGCAGTCATTTCTTTACTTAAAGAAACGGTGTCGTTTTTGAATCATGGTCCACAAAGTTCTATGGACCATGGTCCACGATATAACAACTTCCATCCAAAGAGGTGCATACACTCAAGTGGGTTAGATAAATTAGCTATTGGCCTTGTTTGGTAAATAATTAGCCTATCAGTCAATTTTGGCCTATTTGATCATTATTAGTTGTTTGACTTGGTTAAAAAATCAATATAAATGTTTGATTAATAAGCTTTTTGTAACTCCAAAATACTAAATTTCAAAAGGTACTCAAAGCAACATTTTCAATTCGCCTTTTGAGAAAATAAATTATACCAAACAGCTATCAGCTAACAACTAATTTACCAAACACTTTTCTACAATCAACTAATATTATCAATTAATTATACCTTCTAACTCAATCAGCTAACAGTATCAACTAATAGCCATTTACCAAACAGGGCCGCTGTGTTTGACAGTGAAATTCCTGGGTACACCCAAAAAAAATGGTCCACATATGGGACCATAAATAAAAAATACATTATTTATGTATATAAAGCATATTATTTGAAATTTCAGTTGTACTGAAAGTACATTGTTTTGCATATTATCAAACAATGTACATTCAGTACATAAATAATGTGTTTTTAGTATATAAAAAATATACTTTATATTCATAAAAATATATTATTTGAGTATTAAAAATACATTAATTTGCATAATGTACATTCAATATACAAATAATGTAGTTTTAGTATATTAAAAAATATATTTTTTATAGTCTACACAGCACTGTGTTAATCATGCTCCACGTAATAATTTGTCCACACAACACCCTGTGAACCATATTAATTTGTCACAAGATGGACGGCCTACGTTGACACCTTTAAATGTTGAGTACTGATTTAAGTATGAGACATACAATAGTTTTTTTTTTTTTACTTCAATATTATTCTGTATTGACTTTGTAAGTAGAGAAAAATAAATGGGTAACGATATTTTATTATTTTTTCCTTATCATGAGTTTTTGCCAAAGATATGTTGGTAGAAGTAATTGCCCATTTCGCACAACAAGGCAACAATTAAAGTTACTAAAGTTTACTGAATTTGTCTTTTTGGTACAACCGTAGTACCGTACTACCACAAGTTTGTTGAAATCTATCTATTTATATATTTCCTCAGCTTGTCATGGGTCTATCATCCACTATCTCACTCAATCACAAAAATTTTCTCTCCATTGAATATTCATATCAGTTAGAAACTTTACACAATTTTTTAAGTGCCACTGGTAGAGAGAGGAGTGTGAGAGAACGCAAATAATAATAATAATAATAATAATAAAAATAAAAATCTAACGCATGTAGACGCGCGGGTGCAGAGACGTAAACACGCCAGCAGGCGCGTGGTGCATGCGCCTGGTTCACGCGGAGAAAAGCAGAGACCTTTGTATCCATTTCACCAGCAGTAGATCCCACAAAAATCTTACCCATGCAGGAGTAAATTTCACAAAAAAAAAAAAAAAAAAAAGAAGAAGAAGAAGAAGAAGAAGAAAAACACCCGACATCAAGAAAAAACCAATCCAATTTTTTTATATTGTTTCAAAAACCCCTAAAATTCATTGATATGGATGTTCTAGTTTATGAATCCACCATTTTATTCTACTATATTTTAATTATTTCTCTATCTGTTATCATTCTAAAAATTATAATTGTAATTATAATTACTTCGTATAAATTTTATAACAATATTATTGATAATTATAAATTTAATAATAATACTATTGACAATTAAGAAAATTTAATTTAATTAATAATTATAAATTTCATAACAATATTAAAATTTAAAAAAAAAAACAAGAATCTTAATAAAATTAAATTAAAAATTAAAAAAGAAAATATAAACAATGCAACCGCCAGCATGTTATATATATATATATATATATATATATATATATATATATATATATATAGGGCTGTATCTGAGCATGTTTAACATGTGCGATCGCACAGGGCCCCCAATTTTTGGGGGCCCCATATATTTTTTTTATGTATATATAGTTTACAAAAATTTAGGCTAAATGTATGGAGATTGGACAAATTTGTGACGAGATGAAATTGAGTCCAATTAACAATTGCTTTAAAACCCATATATATATATATATATATATATATATATATATATATATATATATATATATATATATATATATATTGGTTCAAATGCGGTGGCGAGCTCCGGTGCGGTCATGCGGCCTAATCTGCACCGTCCAATTTCATTAATCTTACTGAAATTCGCGTATGTTTAAGTGGGGTTATTATGGTAATTTTAGTATTTATATTACGTGAATTGGAATGGTGCATTTTAGTACATAGTGTGGTGCGTTTGAATACATGTTGTGGTGCGTTTTATTACGTATGTTGGTGCATTAACTGTGTTGTGGAATGGTGTGTTTTAATCTATCCGTTGGTGCATTAACTGTGTTGTGGAATGGTGTGTTTTAATCTATCCGTTGGTGCATTTTCATACGTAGAATAATGTGTAACTGTGTTGTGGAATGGTGTGTTTTAATATGTCGTATGGTGCATTTTAATACATTGAATGGTGTGTATTTTAACACATGTGTTTCTAATAAGTGTGGTACATTTTAATACGTATAATGGTTCATATTTTAGCACATGTTTTCTAATATTTGTAAATAGTGTATGCTTATAATCTGACATGAGGCACGTTGTGGTACATTTTAATACGTAGAATGATGTGTTTTATTAAGTATATTGGTGAATTTTAAGTGAATAGACGCATTTGGTATATTGTGTGGAATGGTGTGTTTTATCGGTTCTCTGGTGCGTTTTAGTACGTAGAATGGTGTGTTCTGTAACATATATATATTGCGCGTTGATTTGATGAGTTGATATGATCTAATGGCTGAAAATAGGCCACACGGCCACACCTAATGACCAGGCCACACCTGATCATGACCTATATATATATATATATATATATATATATATATATATATATATATATATATATATAAGTTTAATCAAATGCGGCTGTGTTATTAGGTGCGGTCGTGTGGCCCAAGATATGTCGCTGGATGGAGGTGATCTGATGGTGGAGGTTATATATTAGGATTTAGGAAGTTTAATTCGCGTAACTTAAGTGGGGGCTTTATGGTAATTGTAAGTAGGAAGGTAATTTTAGAGTACAGAAAACACCAACAAACGTATTATTAAAACACACCATTCAACATACTAAAATGCACCAGTTCTTAGATTAAAACACACCACTTAACCACCACACACCAAATGCAACTACTCTCGTAAAAATCACCACCATGTGTATTAAAACACACCATTCTACGTTATAAAATGCACCACTGGACAAATTAAAACACACCATTCCCCACCATACCGAAATACACCACTCAATTCAAATGCACTAACAACATTAAAACACACCATTATACGTTATAAAATCCACCATTGGACAAATTAAAACACACCAATCCCCACCATACCGAAACACACCACTCAATTCAAATGCACCAACAAAATTAAAACACACCATTCTACGTTATAAAATGCACCACTTGACAAATTAAAACACACCATTCCCCACCATACCGAAACACACCACTCAATTCAAATGCACCAACAAAATTAAAACACACCATTCTACGTTATAAAATGCACCACTTGACAAATTAAAACACACCATTCCCCACCATACCGAAACACACCACTCAATTCAAATGCACCAACAAAATTAAAACACACCACTATACGTTATAAAATGCACCAGTTCTCAGATTAAAACACACCACTTAACCACCACACACCAAATACACATACTATTGCGAATTACAACAACATTATCTTAAATATGAACCAGATTAATGTTGATAATGCACAGAGCATTGCGAATTACTCCATTCTCGTTTCTCTGTTGGAGTCGACCTATGCGTTTTGTTCAGAACGGAGCGCTCGTTGCTGGTGATGGAATCCCTTCTACGCTCGTCTGGTGTTTGTTGCTCAGTGCTCGTCGACTTCAAGTCTTCGTCGTCTTCTGATCTGATCTGGTTTTGAAGTTGTAGTGAATTGCCAACATTATCCTTCCCGTTCGCGTAGCTAAAGATCGGCGCCTATATTGTTTGGATTAATATGAAGCCTTAGATCATGGGATCTAATGGTGCAAATAAGGCCACACAACCGCACGGGGAGACTGGCCGCATCTGATGGGGACTCTATATATATATATATATAGAGTTGTATTCGAGTTAGTACTATTAGATTATAGAGGATTACTAGGACTCATCTTAACCATTGATTTATAAAAATTAATGGTGTAGATTTAGGTGATTTTTTAATTAGTTGTGTTATTTAATTAGGTAATTTTTGGGTTTATATCAGGGTTAGAGGGTGTTTTTGTCTTTGTAAAGTGGTTTTTATTTTTGGAATATCAGATTTTTCGGATTCTTATTGGAGGTAAATTTTCGACTCTTCGTTTTCTTCTTGGTTTTGGAGAGCACTTCCGTTGGCTGAGTTCGTCCGTCCCTTCGACGGTGTTCGGCAATTTTCTCGGCTGTTGAGCGTGGCGGATATACCGGCGCATCAATGGCAGATGGTGGCGAGTCTTGGCTTCGATTAGAGAGGTTTGCTAGGGTGGCTGATCGAGGTAGGCTTATCCGATTTCAATTTTTTTTTTCTTTTTAATTTTTCGTGGATAAAAAATCAGCAATGGCAGAGGGCACTCAATACTCAGTTCGTGTGTTGTTTCCTGCCTTTTATTGTGTGTTTTTTGTTCGGTTTGTAGTTGTATATGTATTGCTTGTAGTTGTTTTTTAGTTGTGGTGGTGGTGGGCGGTTTGGGTCCAGCGTTTTCATGTGTTGCTGCGGCGGTGGTGGGGTGGATGTGGGGGGTTTGGGTTCGGCGTTTTCATGTTTTACTGCGGCGGTGGTGGGCGGTTTGGTTACGGGCGGCGTGTGGCGGGATGGGGTAGGGTTTCTGAGTTTTTGATTTTTTTTCCTGGTTCTGATTTTTTTCATTTTATGATTGGATTATGTATGTTCTTATTTATGTTGTTTTTTTCTTGCTCGCATTATGTCCGTGATTTTTTTTTTTATTGTTTTTGTTTACAGTTGTTGGCAGTGTATGTGTTGGCACTATGAGTTTGAATATCTGCCTCATATGGTGTTTTTGAATAATAGTATTCAAATAGATATTAGATTTTAGTGGTTTTCTTTTCCTGGTTCTGTTTTTTTTTCCTGATTGGATTATGTATGTTGTTAATTATGCTTTTTTTTGTTCTTGCTCGTAGTCTGTCTGTTTTTTTTCATCGTATTTGTTTACCGTGGTTGGCAGTGTATGTGTTGGCACTATGAGTTTGAATGTGTGCCTCATGTGGTGTTTTCGAATAGTAGTATTGAATGGAATAGAAGGAATTTGAGATTGAATGTGTGCCATTTCATAGCTTTTTATGATTATGTATGTCACTATGAGTTTGAATGTGTTCCTCATATGGTGCGTTTGAATAATGGTATTGAAACGAATAGAAGAAAACATGTTTTCTGGTTCTTTTTTGGTGTGCCAAGTGGTATGTAATTGTATGCCAATTTGAGAAAATTGTGTGCCAAATGGCATCTACTCGAGAAGAAATTGATTGAATTGATGAAGATGATTTACACATGTGAAGGATATGCTAACCTGCATAGATACATGTATATTCCAACTTGATGTGAATTAAGGCTAAGTTATTCTTTTATAAATTATAGTTAACTGTTGTTACTCTTGATGAA
This sequence comes from Ipomoea triloba, assembly GCF_003576645.1. NCBI lineage: Eukaryota > Viridiplantae > Streptophyta > Magnoliopsida > Solanales > Convolvulaceae > Ipomoea > Ipomoea triloba. The sequence goes on from NC_044927.1 coordinate 20,294,853, forward strand.
AACTACTTTGGGCAATTACTATCAAACACATTGACTCTGACTGTTTTCTTTAATGTTAAATTAGCAAGTCATTAAATTTTGTTTAAAAAGTGACACAGATTATACTGTACAATTATAATGTAAAGTAGAAAAATTACCTAGGAATTACATTTGTTAAATCGTAGTTTGAATTTCATTAAAAACAAAGATTTTATCCAATAATTAAACTTAACATTTCCTCTCCAAAAAAAATTGTATTACTCCATCTGAAATATATTTTAGGGCAATTATTATTGAACTCATTGACTCTGACTATTTTTCCTTAATATTAAATTAGCAAGTCATTAAAAAATGTTTAAAAAAGGTCACCTATTATACTGTAAAATTATATTGTGTGCCAATGTCAATAATGACTTGGTTTTATATGCCAATGTGTCAATATTGTGTGCCAATGCATATAATGACTAACAGATTTTAGTATGACTTTTTTTTTTGTTTATTTATTTGTGAAATTATATTTGTCCTACATGTCTTTGTTAGTTTTTTCCTTTTTTTCTTTCTATACAAATTTTGATGTAGAATGTTGTGCAAACGTATGTGGTCAACTATGTGGTTTAATTTTGCAATTGTATGGGGGGATTTCGTTGTTCATTTATAGGTGTGCCGGTATAGTGTTGTGTGCTATTGCGCAAATCTTGTGTGCATAAGGTTATAATGTAGTGGTTTCGTGCTTCATTTGATGGTGTGCCAAATGGGGTTAAATTGTGTGCCACAATTGTGTTTCTTCTGTGACCAAGTTTAGTGTTTCTTCTGTGACTAGCATTGATTGTATAATTGAGGTTGTAATAACGAGCATTGAGTGTTATCTTTGTTTGTTTTTTTTGGGATGTGTGCTGGTGGTGGGTTCAGGGTGGTAGCTTTATTATATTGCTGTGTTTTTTTTAAAGCAGGCATTTTAAAAATGATGGTGGTTGGTAGTTTTAAGTTGTAGATTAATTTCATGTTAGGTTGTATTTATTGGTATTATAATAGTTTGGTATTGAATAGTTTAGTATGTTATAATATTATTTAAACATTTTGCGCTTCAATCTGCGTGCTACGATGATGATTATCTTGATTTTCGTAGGTTGATTTTTGTATGTTATAATTATGTACACCGCTGCTCGAAGATGTTGTGTGCCATGCTTTTGTAAGTTTATATTCGTTAGCTTTTTCAATCATGCACATTTCTTATCTGAATGTATCGACTATTTTCCTTTTGTTTTTTTTTTTTAAGTTTTCCTAAGTCTCTTTTTTTTTTTTTTTTTTTTTTTTTTTTTTTTTATTTTTTTTTAATTTTTTTTTTTTTTTTTTTTTTTTTTTTTTTTTATTTTTTTTTTTTTTTTTTTTTTTTTTTTTTGCTTTTTTTTTTTTGTTGTGTGCAATTTTTTTTTTGTACGCCAATTAGTGTTTTTTGTTGTGTCCCACAGTTTGTTATTATGCATGCCATTTTGGGTCGCATTGTGTGCTACTGTTGATTATTATATGTGCTTCTTGGTGGCAGCAAAATGACACAGTGGTGCACTTGACATGGGGTGTTCGTCTCATATTTCTAATGAGGATGACGATTTTGTCGATGGGCCGGGAGATCCTATGTGCGATGCTCCAGATATTGATTTAACTGCAAAGGAACTGGAAAGGTCTCCTTTGTTTACCACCAAAGATTGTTGGTTTTGTGCACTGTATTGACATCACCATTTTGATTTTGTTGTTGTTTCCCATGGCAGTCCCTAGAAGTTGATCAATTATAGGTTCTTTTTTTGTCATTGTTGTTTTACCATATTAATCATTTAATTGTGTTTGGTTTACATTTCGTGGACACGAGTTTGCACTTTGCACTGTATGACACACGTTATATACTATTATGGTACATGTTATAAACTGGTGTGGCACAAGTTTTAAATTGTTATATGTAACTTATTATAAACGGGTACGACACTCTACGATAGTTACGTTATATAATGTGCCAATTTGTTCTGCCTCATGTGCCCTCCTGAAAATATATGACATACATAGCATTCAAACATAGGCTCACAATTTATGGAAAATGAATAATAACCGCAAATTATACCGGACTTTTCATTAATTGCGCAAAGCAAAGTCTTGAGAACTCTATTTCACGCGTGGAATTTATTCCCCCCATCTGTCTTGTATGGCACACAATATATGCTCGACTGTCACACAAATATTTTCAACTTTGGCACATGATATCTCCAATTTTGAGCAAATTAACACACATAGGTGAACATTATATCCAAAAAAAAAAAAAAACAAAAATGCTTAGGTCATTGTCGTCAAACATTTTCAAATTGTAGGACTGCCAACATTTATTTAATCACTCATTAATACTTTTTTATCATGTCTAATTAAAATTTGTAGTTTGGAATCACGCTGAACTAAAGAGTCAATGAAGACTTACATTTAGTCTTTAAAAACTATGCTGTGTTCCCTTTGTTTTTATTCTGTTTTTTTTTTCTTTGGTTTAAGTGGACATAACAAAATCAAAATAAGTTATACTTGGTTTGGTTCCCTTCATTTGTGCTGATTGCGTGCCCTTCTTGGGAACATACAAAATACTTCATTTCAATGTCTTCGTCTCGGTTCTTCCTCATGGTGCTGCATCGAACATCAAATCCTACCGTGGTTGCGTATTGTTTGTAAAACTAAACACCTTCGTCAATTGTTCTAAATTGTTGACGAAGGTATGACTTTATTGATTCTTCACATTCCGTTATAAATTCGTTGTTTGTTTCAAGACATATTTGCACCTTACATGCTTCACCGTCATTCCCCTGTATGTCTAGTTCAGTGTGCAAACAAGACAAGTAAGCATAATTGGCATTCAAACATCGGCTCACAATATACGAAAATAAAAATATTAACCGCAAATTGTAGAGGCATTTACACGTTGGGGATTTATTCCCCGCGTCTAACATGTATGACACACAACAAATGCACGGCTGGAACACAATATATTCGATTTTGGCACACAATAACTACAAATTCTACAATTCTGGCCAAATTATTAAACATAGGCTCACATTTAACCCAAAAAAAAAAAAAAACCTCAAATTGGTTACTGTTAATTTTTCGCTACAAATGATCTTGCATTTTCATATGATAAATAGGCCTTGCAAATTCCATCTTTTTTTCCCTATCTCAATTTATGAATTACCTAAGTTTCTATGCGTCTTTCCATTTAACATGTAAGATTCAAGAAAGGCACACGAATTCGGAAGAGTCTGGCCAGATATGTTAAATATTCCTTGTAATGTTAATTCCATTCCAGTCTCTTCTTCATTTCATTTACTACCAATAATACTACACCTATTCACATCCACTAATTACTACACTACTCACGTCCAGATATGTTAAATATTTCCTTTCCCTATTTTAACTCTTTCGTGAATTAGTATTGGACTATTTTGTCCTTCTTAAAATCTTACATGATCCTAGTGAATAATCACATTTAATCTCAACCATTTATTCCATCCATATGGATGGTTATGATAGGTCTTAATAGTCCACTATATATTAGGGTCCTCATGTGAATAAGGGTATATATATATATATATATATATATATATATATATATATATATATATATATATATATATATATATATATATATATATATATATATATATATATATATATATATATATATATATATATATAT
>NC_044927.1:20298993-20299615 GCF_003576645.1 Ipomoea triloba
TATATATATATATATATATATATATATATATATATATATATATATATATATATATATATATATATATATATATATATATATATATATATATATATATATATATATATATATATATATATTTCCTAATCCAAAAACATTACCAATTCTGTTCGGCAATTATATTTCATAAATCATAATCTCACTTCTCAATTAGACAATTAGAAAATTCTCAATTCCCAACCCTATAAAATACAGCAATACCGTAACGAAATTCGACAATTCCCAATTCCCAATTCGGTAATTTCGTAGATCGCAGACCGCAACTCAACTGATTCTTCAAATCTTCATTGAAAATAAGCTTTTGGAAGAAGTTGATTGATTATTTTGCGTCTAAATGTGCACGACACATGTCACTTTTTAAATAAAATTTTATATGTATTTTTTATACAATATTTATATTTTGATACGACTTTTTGAACAACTATTATTTATATATAGAAATTACTCAAAAAAAATGGCCCAAATTAATATATGGCACAGGGCCCCAATTTTTATTGGAACGGCCATATATATATATATATATATATATATATATATATATATATATATATATATATATATATATATATATATATATATATAT